>NW_016825878.1:503611-600050 GCF_001698545.2 Rhinopithecus bieti
GACAGAATGAGACTCTGTCAATAAATAAATAAATAAATAAAAAATAAATAAAAAGGCTGGTGGCCAAAGTTGTGCAATATTTACGGTAGTGAAATAGAATGAAAACTGTCAAAAACAGGTTGATTTTGTACATCATAAAATTGGGGGGTATAAATCATTTTCATACCAGAGAAGAAACTATTTTAAAATTCTATAAATTACAAAAAAAGAAGCAACAAGTTTTATCACAATTTAACTGTTTTTTATCTCCTAATTTAACTATCTTCATTTAACTTCACCATCTTCTTTCTCATCTACTTTTTCCATAATTCCTATAAAAAACACTTAAATTGAGAATGGTTTCTCTTCTATACCACCAATCTCCTGATGCAAAGTAAACAAAGACTACCCCCAAGAAAAGGTCTAGAACAGGAAATAGCACACATGCACTCTTATGCTAAATTATAAAGGGGCAAATGTTACAAGAGACTTTCAACTGTAATTTTATTTTCTATGAATTTGAATGTATTTACATAGTTTGTGTTTTCTGTCAAACTAGCAAAGGAACAAAGAGAAAGATACTGAAGACTGTTCTTCATCTGGTAAGGCAAACATGGCTATTCTAAAAGTTACTCTGATAAGGGCTAGGAAAGCACAAAATCAAAACTCCTAAATCTCATTTACACCATAGATTCAACCTTATTTTCCCAGTAAACATTCTAAGAAAGCTGTTGGAAAACTGTGTCTCCTGGGAGTGACACATTTTTTTTTACATTTTATTCTAATGGACCGAAATACCAAGTAACACAAATATCAGTATCAGGAAATCAGAGAAACAAATCTGGATGATTAACAAATTACTAGAGAAGAATACTGTTTCATATTTTTCTGTATCCTCAAATAGATGTTTCTTCTTCCTAGCAACTAGCCATTAAAGGCTTCATTACCACTGCTTATCTAAAGAAGCAGCTCTTTGATTTATGAAGAGCTGTTAACTGGGAATTAACTTACTAAATGGTGAAGAGGTCCAGATTTGCCACCCCAAAATATTCCACTTTGGCGGTTTACGTTTTTTTAGGTTTAAGTTTTTTTGTTGTTGTTGTTTTGTTTGTTTTGTGAAACGGAGTCTTGCTCTGCCGCACAGGCTGAAATGCAAGTGCGGTGGCATGATTTCAGCTCACTGCGACCTCTGCCTCCCGGGTTCAAGCAATTCTCCCACCTCAGCCTTGTGAGTAGCTGGGAATACAGGTGTGCACCAGCACATCCAGCTAATTTTTTTATTTTTAGTACAGACAGGGTTTCACCATGTTGGCCATGGTTGGTCTTGAACTCCTGACCTCTGGTGATCCACCTGCCTCGGCCTTCCAAAGTGCTGAGATTACAGGTGTGAACAACCGCACCTGGCCAGCATTAAGTATTATTTTAGACTGAGGAAAATGAAAAATCAACAGATGCAAGAAGAGTTCTCTGCCCTCCCCTTTTCTCCCTAAAAGCAGAGTATTAATTTCCCATGGGAAGGTGTCCCTCTGTCCTGTACCAGTTCAGAGGTAAGTGACTCATTACTTGAGACAGTCGACACCAGATTGTTTATGCATACAGGTCTGTATAAACCAACCTTGTTAAAATTTCCCTTATCTGTCCCCTTATTATTTTCTGAACACTTCCCCACAATTTTGTATTCCACAAAGTCCAAACCTTTCCTTTGTTAAAATGGTATGTAAGTCCCCCAACCCCCCCAACCTTGACCACTTGAGTTTTATAACACTTTTCTGTCAACTCCCAAACATATAAAATACTAACAAAAATTGTGCGCCATTTCTCCAATTAATTTCTAAATCCCCAGGTACTAAAGAGGACGTAAGTTGTTTTTCCTAACAATGATAAAGAACTGTACTGTATTTATTTCTTAAAATGTTACAAATTTCTAGTTTCATCATCCTGTAATCTTTCAACTAAACTAATCAAGGCTCACACTGAAAATTGTTCTATAAAAATACCCAGGTTCAAGCAAAAAGTGAACCTAGAAGAATAAACTTTAATGTCTTTCTCCAAAATTGTATATGAGGCTTCTATAGTGGTAACACCAAATGTTTTAAAGGACTGCATGACCTTTGGCAAAGAAACAAGATATAATGAAAAAATAATTAAGTTTAAAGACACATCAGTTAAGATGCAAATAAAGTTTCTCCATTACCTTTTACCTATGAGAGATGTTCCAAAAATAGAGGTTTCACAAACTTGACACAAATTTCATTTTATACAAACCTAGCCACTAAAATCTTAAAACAGATTCAAACATTACTATATTCCACAGCTAAGGCACTGGGGACCAAAGCATTTTACGTATCTTCTTTCCTACAGACCCTAAGAACACACACAGCCTTTCTGCCATCTTTCTAATTAAATAGCATACAGAGTTTGCAAAGTGAGGTGTTTATTAAGTTATCACCCACCCACCCACCCAATCGCCCTGCTGTTTCCAACTACTAGTCTGCAAGAATCAGAATTCTTGACCTCTTGATACTATGGACATTTCACAGGCTCACTGTATAACTGTAACTGACATACAGAATCACATTTTCAAATTAATGTTCATCAAAACAACTTTGTGTTCACTGTGTTTGACTCATAGGAAATAAGTGCTATTAAAGTTGAAGGTTCCCATTAGTCTAATAAAATCCCACTTATCTGTTTCAATCCTGAGGAGCTAAGATTGTATTTGTTTAAAAAGAAGAGAATCCTATGCCATTAAAATAAACTTTGGAAATCACATTATTTTGATAGATAAGGATCAAAACTAGCTTTAAAATTCTCAGCAAGCAGAGACACAAGATAAACCTAGCTAAAACACTCATATATTAATAAAAATGATTTTAAGATCCTAGCCATAAGGCGTGCTGGGGCATGGCAGGAGCCTTATCATGCAAGGCACTACCTTGTAAATCAACATCTCTTTGGGCCCCCTGGAATTTATATTTGTTTTTTTCTTTTTTCCCCTTTTGTCAAAGCTTCTGGTTAGCAGTTGATGAGATCAGTACAAGACCCACCTCAAATAACTCAAAGAAAGAGTGAAATACTCATTACCTGAAGTCTTCTACTAACTACTACTCTAGCCATTCTTTTAGAAGGAAAAATAACAGTGAAAGAACTATCTACCCTGGTGTTTCAAAAACCTAATTACTATCAGATCAGTAAAAACACAGCCTAGTGACTTAAACTCAACATCTCTAGTTCTGAACCCCAGGAATTAATTCAGAGACCAATGCTGAGGAGGGGAGAGCACTTTAAACTTAAACTTTCCAAGGAATTAAGTACTGCAATTGTTAACACCTCTTTCATAACCCCCTAAATCTAGAATTCAGGTAAACTTGGAAATCCCTGGTTCAATCTCCCTGTGTAATGTTCAAGACATGGATAACTCCTAGCTGACATTCCAGGTCACCCCTACAGATTCTGATTCAGTAGGCCTGGACAGGGCCCAGGACCATGCATTTCTGGCACTCATTACAAGTGATTCCAATGCAGGAATCCTAATGACCATACTTCAAGAGACACAGTCTGATTCCCAAAACTTTTTGGGCTTCAAAATCACCTAGGAAACTCTCTGACAACAGATTCTAAAACTCCCTTAGGTGAGGATGTAGAGCCAAATTTGGGAACCACCAGGCTAGAATATCAACTTCACAACCATTGACTATGTTTCTAGAGAAGGACAGATGTTCTTGTTCATTTGGTGTATTCGTCAGTCTTTGTCAAAAACCTTCCACTCCCCTTCCAGAGAAGACACACTCACCAGAAGACGCCCTCTGGATAACTGTAAAAATTACCTATCTCTCTATAAATTCATCAGCTGGCCCTGTGCTTAATCTTTAAAGAGTGAGGTGAGGTCTTGCCTCCAACAAGAGGCAAAGAGGAAACATCCAGGTAAAGAATAAGATAATCAGAATTCTGGTCCCTACTCTACCGCTTAGTAGCTGTGTGGCCTTGGACTAGTCATTTCACAAACCTAGGCCTCTCGTCACCTATGATGTTTGGTGGAAAGAAGGGAGAGGGTTGGTTAAGGTCACCTCTAGGGCTTTTCTGACTGTAACGCTTTATTATTCATTCCTTGCATCACAAAATCCATTTTGCTCATCTAGAATGCAACATCAGCAGGTGTCAAGGACTCCGAAGTCCATTTAAGAACGCAAAGGGATGGACCAAAGTCAGCTAAGCTGTACAAGCAGCAGAAGCTTCTCATGATGAATGCCTATAGATAGGAAACAGGCTGAAGCATACAGCTGGGCAGAAGCCCAAAGAGACGGACCTGACAAGAAACATAATAAATAGAACTTAGTCTAGAGAGATTATTGTATTTGCTACTGAAGACATTTCTTAATGTACTTCCGTAATCCTCACTCGATCAAAATAGTGACATTAATTTGCTAACACTGACAGTCTAAAAATTATACACTCTCTTCAAGGACTTAAGAGGCACACACTTTCCTAACTAGATATTTTTGTTCCTCAGATACACTTTCCTAATTCAGCATGAAGATTTAAGAAAAGGGAAAAGGAAACATTTCAAATCTTCCTGCAGAGTGACTCCAGAGTTTTCCTGTAACCCAATTAATGCTCATGCTCCTACAAAATCAGAATACAGAAATGGGTCCCAACTGCTCCCCAGGAGGCAGAATAAGCTGGATAATTAGAGAAGGACCAAAGAACTCTGGTCTGTACCTAAAATGCTTACTGAGAAACTGCACAAGATGGGTAGTGCTACACATCACAGGGCAGCGTCCAAAGCTCCACAATTCTTTCAAAACCTTGCTAAGGATACATTAATACTACTTCTTAGGAAGTGTGCCTACTTTTCAAAGTACAACCATTCAGAACCCAATTTTAGATACTACCATTTTCTAGACTATTTTACTCAATATAAATATTTAGTGAGAAATTCAGAAAAAAAAAAAAATCCTAAAGCAGTTTATGCTTAAGCTAAACGAGTGAGATCCTTCTAAAAGCCATTTTAACCCATTTTACAAATAAGATGTCAGTAGTCCAAATCAAACCAAGATTACCAGAAGTTGAGGTGCCTAGTGTTCAGATTTACCTACTCCACTTTTGAATTTATTATCATGTATGTTTCTTTTAGGAAACATGCTCATATGTTATTGATGTGAACAGGTTAAACTGGTCTGATAACCAGTTAATAACAAATGATTTCAAAAGCCTTTATAGCACCATGTTCAGTGGAATCTACTGGCAGGGAGATGTACTTACCCTTCCAACAGCCCCCAAATAGGTTATATGATCAAATAAGACTGGGGACTATAAATCAAACAGATTTTCTTTACTGCTGTATTTTTCATAGTTCTTAATACAGTGATTATCGAGTATGGATCTTAAAGAACTACGGAGTGCAGCACTTCCTAAACTTGTCTGTCAATACAATACTTAAGAAATAATTAGGCCGGGCGCGGTGGCTCAAGCCTGTAATCCCAGCACTTTGGGAGGCCGAGACGGGCGGATCACGAGGTCAGGAGATCGAGACCACCCTGGCTATCACGGTGAAACCCCCGTCTCTACTAAAAAATACAAAAAACTAGCCCAGCGAGGTGGCGGGCGCCTGTAGTCCCAGCTACTCGGGAGGCTGAGGCAGGAGAATGGCATAAACCCGGGAGGCGGAGCTTGCAGTGAGCTGAGATCCGGCCACTGCACTCCAGCCCGGGCAAAAGAGCGAGACTCCGTCTCAAAAAAAAAAAGAAAAAAAGAAATAATTACTACTATCTCACAAATCGAAGGTTGAAAAACATCTTTCAATTTTATATACTATTGTGGGAAGGCAATTAATACACTAAATACACTATGAAAAATGGTATGAAAGTTCCTCAAAAAATTAAAAACAGAACTACCATATGATCCAGCAACCCCACTACTGCATGTTAACCCAAAAGAAATGAAATCAGTTTGTCAAAGAGATGCATTTTTGTTGCAGCAATGTTTACAATAGCCAAAATATGGACTCAACCCAAATGTCCATCAACCAACAAATGGATAAAGAAAATATGCTCTATATACACAATGAAATACTATTCAGTCACAAAAAAGAATGAAATTATGTCATTTCCAGAAACATGGGTGAAGTTAGAGGACACTATGTTAAGTGAGGTGAGACAGCCAAATACCACATGATCTCATAGGTGGAACAGAAACATGCTGATCTCACGGGAGCAGAGAGAGAACAGTGGGTACCAGAGGGTGGAGAAGAGAGGAGGAAGGAAGGAGGGGGCTAGATGGTTAATGGGTACAGGGTCACTGTTAGAAGAAATAAGTTCTGGTGTGCTATTCCACAGAAGGGTGACTATAGTTAGCAATATTGTATAGCATACTTCAAAACAGCTGGAAGAGAGGATTTTTGAGCACTCTCAAAGAAATTATGAATGTTTGAGATTTGGAAATGCTAAATACCCTGCTTGATCATTACACAATGTATATAGCATCAAAACATCTCACTGTACTCCACAATTTGTTCAATTATGCGTTAACTATATAAAAAATATATACTATATATAATATGTAGTGTATGCACGTGCATATATCATATATATTATAGTGTGTATATACATATATGTATATATGTATATGTATGTATAGATATGTATATATACACACACATATATAAAAATGTTACATCTTTATAAACATCTTTCAGTACTCATGCCCACTGTGGAATTTCTTGGGGACTCGACTTGCTTACCAAATATTTTTAATAGAAATTTTACCACAGTGGACACCTCCATTACAGCCTTCCCCTCGAGCCACTGAAAAGACAATAGGCAGGGGTCAGAGGTGAAGGAAATGAACAAGAAATATTTACACAATTTTTTAGTATCTAGCCATGTATTAAAGAATGCCCATGTGTTGTGCTTCTATTACCACTGTCTACCACACTAAAGCTAGAGAGGCAAAGGAGATGAAGATAAAGAACTCAAATTTATCCCATTTTGTCACATAACAGCTCTAAAGATTTACAAAAGAATAAGATTAACTCATGATTGACTAGAGGTTAGATGTGAGAATCTGTAAGATGTCTCCTGCGGCAAGTGCCTAATATGAAAGACGTATGATTTTTTAATATTTTCATCTTATAAAATGATAAAATGTATCATAACAGTTTCATAACAAAATATGACTTTCGTGCTCTATTCATTCATCTTTCTTTTTAATGGTTAGGGGAACTCTACTAAGCAATCATAAATCACATGACTTGTGTCACAGTCCTCAAGTCATTTATCATATTTTATCTTTCATATTAAAAAGGTTGCAAAATCCACATGTAAGGGATGTTGTTTTACTTTACCAAAAAAAAAAAAAGATAAAATTCAACATCAGGACAGAGACATAAGAGCAGCCTTTTGTTCTTCACCTTTTCAACTTATTAAAACTCTATTAAATTTCACATATGACTATCACACTCATTTTGGAAAAGAAACTCAAAAATCTTATCCATCTGATTATCAGACGGATGATCTTATGTTCAGGAACGTAAGAACCACCTTCCTAATATCATAGTGAACATTTAAGCAACATAATTAAAATAGAATGGCCATTTGATATGGATCAATGACAATCAGTTTGTACTTAGTTTTTAACTTGATTTCAGTAAGTTCTCTCTGTGAACCTCAATCTGTAGCTTGAGGAAGTACGATTATGAGGCCAAGCCCAGGGGCTGGCTCTAGAACTCACCTGTAGAGCTAATAGAGAATGAGCCCTAATGAGTAGCAGAATAGCTCAAAGTCCCATGTATGAAAAAGTCAAAAGTGAACTTAGAAATGGCCCAGTGTGAGCCCCTTTTTCTCTGCCTTTTACCTAATTTTGCCAATGGAAACCAGAAGTCTAGAGCTGACTTGTCCAAGGTCACATGACTAGGTGAGAGTTCAGACTCCTGGTCTCATTCTTCACACTGTCTTTAAGTATCTTTTACTCATTTCAAATATTCCATTTTATATTTTTGGTTATAAGCTTTGTAAAGCAATTTGGTATACACCATCAATCAAATTTAATTAACATGAAAATCCTCGGGGTTTGTCTACCTTCATATATTTTAGTGTTTAACTTCATATATATGTCTAACTTCATATATTTTTAGTGTTTGAAAACAACTCCTGCAGGAAGCATTAACCTTTCTATCCCAAGCACATGCTCCTTAAATTAGGTTCTGGCTTACTCTAAAAATTTAGTCAAATCTTAAAAAATACTAAGAAGATTGTCAACTACCTAATATTCAAAATGTACTATAATTAAGGCCTTATCTTTCTGACAATAAGGACAATCATATACCATGTCATCCTTTCCTTGTTAAGGAACAGAAAATAAGATCTCATTACACTCGGTATTGTATCAGTGAAAATGTTTATACACTGACAATGTGAACATTACCATTTATTTTATCATATATAAGCAAAAGGATTATACTAACATAAGGAAAAGACACTTCAAGATTTTTTTCCCCTCTCCCAAACACATATTGTATCTCACTGTTGAAATGCTAAATTAAATACACTCTGGATACTAAAAGATAAAGGTTAACATGACACTTGCTATCCCAGATATACATACTTTTAGAACATTTTCCAAAGATACTGTCCAGATCAGAGTACATTAAAGTCCAGTTAAAATATATACTATACCAAAAATAGTTTATGCTTCAAAAGAAAATTTTAAACTAAGTTTCATATTGCTGATGTAATAACAGAAAGAAAATCTAGATACGTAAAATCGCAGCATGAATTATTTACAAGCAGTAATCTTATTTTCTCATATCTTGAGACACGATCCTTTAAATATGAGTCATCTACATAAAACTGCTTACCTGTTATTTTGTCTCTTACAAGCTTACAGGACTCTATCTCACCAATGCTCCCAAAGAGACTCTTTAGTTCCTCCTGTGTCATGTTCTGAGGAAGGTAGTTGACTATTAAGTTGGTCTTGCTGTCCTCTGTGTTCCCAGAGTCAACTGGTGACGAGCAGTTGTTGTTTATGGTAGTTGGACCATTGGCTGTGTTATTGCAAGTTGGCCCATTAGACAGTTGTGTTTCCATGGCAGCAATTACCTGCTAAAAACAGAGAAAATAAGAAATGTCAGAATTCATATTTCACAACCTATTAGAGACTCCATCCAAGAATTTAAACACTTGTCACTAAACACAGTTGTTCTACTGAAATTACAACAATGCTTCAACAAAAAGTATTAACACCTACACTAATTTTTACTTCCTATTAACCTATTCATCTTAAGGTTACAACTATATTTCCACATACATATTCCATACATGCACATAAGCACAATTTAAATCTTAAACATTTCTAGAATCACATTCTACGTCTATTCACATATCCTTACTCACCTGCAGTGTCCACAGATGAGAAAATTAAGTATCAAAGGGCACAGAATTGAACTCTAACTAAAAATCATACTAGAAAATAAAAGTGCTTAACATGCTACAACAACGAACAAAAAAATGACCTACCTAACTCTGAAGAGATTTTCAGTTAGCCTAAGTGATTCAATATGCTAAAACTGACAGATATCCATTAACTTAAAAATCAAAGAGCAAGAGTACTTTTAAAAATATAAATTTGTCAACATGTACTGTTTTGGTTACATATTGAAAATGTTTTTGATGGACAATATCATCTACCACTGGTAAGAAAAAAATAGATGCTATGTTTTAGGGAGTGGAAAGGAACTGTAAGGTAACTTGGGAATGAAGCTATGAATACTTTGTCTACCTGGTAGAATCTAATAGGACACTCTCGTCAACCTTGGCAGCTAAAAATCAACAAGGCAACTGATCTACAGCATCGAAATAAAATCCCCAAACACTTCGATATGGTGTTTTCCTTGACTCTGCTTTTAATGAGAAAAAAGAAAACCTATCCAGTCAATGAAAACAACAATGTAAATATATCAACTTTTGCAAACAGACCAGCCCAAGGAATTCTCATTTGAGCACATAAGCCTGTTGAAAATGCAAGTAATAGGGTATCTATAAATTCCAAACACCAGATAAAGAACAGAATTGGGGAAAATGGCCTCAAACCGTTCAGGCTACTCTAAAAATCACTTATTAAGCAGTTTTAAATCTAGTTTCCTAAAACCAATCCTATGCCAAAGAGTCACAAACCACAGCCCCATATTTTACAAAAGCATTTTCCAGTAACTACCTAACTTTGGACGGCCAAGACTGTGGTGGAATCTAAAAATCAAAGCATCACTGAAAGGATCATCCTTCATATTGCATACATCTCTCACCTCCACAAAGAACTACTTCTCAAAACTGACAATTCTGAATTGACGGGATGCTAGCTTTAGGGAAGTTTTAACACAGAAAAGGCAAAGAACTTGAGGCAAAGAAAAAAAGCAAAGTAAAGGGAAAGAGGGTTACAAGGAAAGAGAAAAAACTGTCTTTTAAAACGCATATTGCCTAAGAAAAACAAAAAGGCACATTAGCAGATAAACATATAGGAAGAAATCTCTACTGCCAGATGTTAACAAAAGAAGGCAGTGTAGGACAGATTGAGACTGGTCAGACTGGACAAGAATCAGTGCTGTCATAAAAAAAAAAAAAACAAAAAACAAAAAACAAACAAACAAAAAAAAACAGGAGGCAAAATCCAGAACAGCTTTTGAAATATCCAACAACCTGTAACCCCTCCATGACTTCATTTCCTTGTCAAAGAAGTGGGTATTTATTCTATAAGCTGCAAGCTGTTTCTCTTGGGTATGTAAGCTTTCTCAGGGAATACTTAAAGGGATGAGGGAAAATAAACCTTTGAAATCTGTATTTAAAAATCTTAAGTCAAGATATGGGTTTTATTATAACTAACAAATCTATTTGAATTTGAAAAGGGAAGTTTCAGATTTCCTAATTAAACATAACTGTTCTGGTTTGTAGAATATTAGCTATGGGTCACTCTTTTCACAGCAAAATTCTTCTGGGGTTAACCCTTGCCCAGCAGTTATGGAAACAATGAGCTACAAGATTCAAGTGGCCAAAGACACATAAATCACTATTGAAAAGTTTGGATAGGTGTAGAAATTATGAGAGCCCCAAATGGGAGATTCGGACTAAAGCTCATTGGGATAGCATTTGAAATACAAAGTGTTCATTGACTGAAATTAGCAAGATTTAGAAAGGACAACAAACACTCCTCACTTAATTGCACATTTATTTCCATGTTCAGGTGGCAAGAATGAGCTCCTAAGCCAACATTCAAGTGAACAGCTGCAGTAGGCTGTGTGCGCTGAAAATTACAGCATCTCTCTGCTATAGGACCATCTGCTCAGAATAAAATGATACTAATGTGCTATATTTTACAAATAATGCATATTCCATTGATAGGCTCAACACAACTGTTCACAGAATGCAAACTCTTTCAACAGTTACTGGGCAAATAATTTTCAGCTAGATTTACAATTTCAACTTTTTTTTTCTGGAGCATCAAGAATTTTAAATAACTTCAAAATTTAGTAACCAAAAAAATACATAGTAAACAGAATGTATAGAATTACGGTAACTTAGTATTCAGACCATACCAAAACTTTTTTTGTTTTTTTAAAAAAGCTTGTCACTCTTTTGAGTCTGCGCTAAATCCTAATTTAGATTATAAAAAAATTACATACGAGAGCATGGTTCTGATGCTACGTATACCACTATAGTTAAAATTGCAATGTGCTTTAAGTCCTAAAGATGGCCATACCACAATAGGTTAAACGTAAGAATAATTAGTACGCCAAATGAAAGATTCAAGTGTTTGGTATGGCCTCAGCACTCCTGCAACATGCTAAAAAAAAAGTAGCCTACAGAATTTAAGAAAAATCCCACAGACCCCGGTCCAAGGCTCTGCTGCCCACGAACCACTTCTAAGCAGAGAAGCCACATCACACAGTCTGACTGCCATGTTAGTTTGGAGTTGCCGTCTGCAATATGGACACAAAAAGTACCGTATGTTAGATGAGCAAGATAATGCAACAAATCAGTTTGTACAAAATTTACAGTGATTGTATTGATATTCCCAGCACGTCCATGCAGTGTGGCTTAATTGAAATTGAGGCAATTCCAATCTAATCTTTCCAAATTCATTTCAACATGTAGTTTTCTTGCACAAATATAAGCATTTTAATTAAGAGCCTGATTTTAAAACAATATTAACTAGTTATCTTGGCATCTATTCTAAAGAACTAATTTAAACCACACCTCAAAAATTTAAAAAATAAAGTAAAATAAAGCAAAATACTGCAGGCTATCTTATCTCTTAAGGATGTGGGAGAAGGGAGGAAATGTGAATGAAATTTTATAGTGGGAAAAAGTGATCATGCAATTCCTAAGTGATTGCTTTGCATAAAAGCACTGTTTCCCCAAAATATCAGAAGGACATTAAGAGAAGCTATATTTGCCCACACTGTTACATTATACTACAAATGATCCTTAGTCCTGGGACTTAAAATTAAAAGTGAATCGAAACCCTGTGAGGTTATTTTGCCACTACAGTCAAACGGTTTCTAACAGTTTCACTGAGAATTGTTCAGATATACTAAGAGGCAGTAAACCAGCATCTTTCAATTGAAATAATTGGACCGATAAATAGGATTGTTTGTAGTAATGCTTGCATAGGATGTCAGCTTTGTCCCTGAACAAAATCAAGTGAACATTTTTTAATATGTAAATTGTAAACCCAGCACGATGTGAAATTAGTGCTGCTATGAGGCCTCCGGTATAGTTAATGGGCCATTTACCATTTATTGCAACTTGCCCAAATACCAAACAGAGCCATGATATTGGCACAAAAGCCAAAGTTTACTTTTTTTTTGCCATATATGCAGATGCTTCAAATCATCAACATAATAATCAGAAAACTTAGTTTCTAAAAATAGACAGTGAATAACAGAAGAGGTCCGAAAATGTCTTTTACTTATTTATAATTATAAAAATTTTATCCTGAGAGGCAATCCTGGCTGTAAGTGATTTACTCTTGATATTAGCAATGCTGCCAGTAACAATGGATTCCACTTTCTGGCATCTACCAAAAGTGGTTAACATACTTTTTTTTTTTTTTTTTTTTTTTTAGGATGCCATGAAAACGTTAATTTACTCTTCTTCCGTTCTCCCACTGTAACAAGATAATTCAGTCTGATCCTATGTTCTTTATTTTCAAAAAACTACTTATAGTTGAACTGAACCTGTGAAAAAGTGCTTTACACCCACGTAAGACTTTTTATAAGAACCCAACTGTAGTTAGACTACATGAGCAGGACCACACCCAGCAGGGTAAAGCAGGCATAAACGTATGTCCTGAATACCCTCAGGAGTTCAATCTAGACATTCCTCAATACATAAAACAGATTTTAATTTAACTGCCTTAGTCCCTTCTATTCCATAGGAGGAGGACACTAATGAGCTAATCTGTTGACACCCCTCTTTCTGAAAGCCCCAGGGAGGTGAACAATCACTTTATTGCACCAACTAGATAGGAAGGCTGTGTATGGAAAATGATTCTACTGCACTTTTACATTTCAAGCACCCCAGACAGTCTCTCCGCTTGAGGCAGACACATACCTTTATGAGAAGTTATAAATAAGTTGCTCACATGGCCCTTACCTTTATGCTGGCCAACAATTCAGTTACTAAAAATGTAAAGCTACTTCCCCTTCACTTAAGGACAGGCAATTCTGCTCTACTCAATCTACCACAGACAACTGGGCTGTGCACTATTTATAGATTCCATTGGCTCTGAAACTCTTTGGAAAGAAAAAAAGGCCATATTCCAGTGAAACAGAGCCATTAATTTTAAGGCTTAAAAAAAATAATGTTTCAATATATATTCTCCTCTTAATTTAGACATCACTTGTGCCAATTCAGACTGCTTTTCCTCCTGTTATTATCCAAGTAATAATTTATGAAAAGGCACTTTAGCATAGATGAATCCAGAATATTCTAAACTTTGACTGGGCTCCAAGGTAAAATGGTTGTTACTTTGGTGAAAGCGTAGGTTTTATTAGGAAATAGAAGATGGTCTCTACTTTTAGGCACACAAGTACTTCCAAAAAGCCATAAAGACTTTTAAACTTTTTATTTAAATGGTTCTCTATGAATATTAACATCTACTGTTTTCACAATAGTGGAATTTAGAAAATAAATGCTTTAGTTCTCGTATCTGGGAAGAGTTAAGAATCTGAGAAGTCAAACTGATCCAATAGTTTCCTGGTCACATGAGAGAAAAGTAGTCTATATTTTCTAATCTTACAATTAAAAAATTCTGCAAACTAAGGTAATCAGTTTCTTCACTATTTTCAAACCTCTTGCAGACAGTCACCAAACCAGATAGTTAATTAAAAGCATCTTAAATAGGCCGGGCTTGGTAGCTCAGGTCTGTAATCCCAGAACTTTGGGAGACTGAGACAGGCGGACCACCTGAGGTCAGAAGTTCAAGACCAGCCTGGGCAACATGGTGAAACCCCGCCTCTACTAAAACTACAAAGTATTAGCCAGGTGTGGTCTGTAGTCCCAGCTACTCAGGAGGCTGAGGCAGGAGAATGGCTTGAACCTGGGATGTGGAGGTTGAAGTGAGCCAAGACCATACTACTTCACTCCAGCCTGGGTGACAGCAAGAAACTCTGTCTCCAAAATAAATAAATAAATGTATCTTAACTATATTCTGAGAATTTTTATGAAGTTCACTCAGTATAATGTTGCAAGGAGGGAAAAAGGTTCCATAGCCTAGAAACCACCTGATTTAGGGGACAGACTTCTGTGGGTTAAAGTCATAGCAGGGCTGCTGAAAGGGCCAATACAACGACCCCTGGTGAGGCTGGTCCTGTTGCTCCAGGCATGGTCACCATCCTGACCTGGGCTCTCATCTTCTTCTGGACCACCCAATTAAAGCCTCCAAAACGTCCCTCTCTCCTCATCCTAATCTACCCTAACACTGTTACTGTTCCCAGGAAGACTTTCTAAATCCTTCCACAGCTCCCTGCTGCCTATCAAATTAAGTGTAAATCACTAGGTATCAACAGAGATCCTGTACAACCACTTTTACCAATCCACTTATTCAAGCACCTTAAGATCTGAACTACTCCTTGTCCCTCAAACAGTCCAATACCGTCACTCTTCTAGCTTTGTTTATGCAGTCCCATCTCCCTTATTCAAGGCTCCATCCAAACCCACCCCACCTCCATTTCAGGAGTTTGTACAAACTAAGCATTTAAAAAGGAAAGGGCAAGAACAGTTTCTTAAAAATTGGAGAATGAAAGAGCAAATCCCCTCTCCCTAAATGTGTACAAACTTGGTAACTTTTTTTTTTTTTACTTTTTACAAATAAATTTAAACTACAAATTAGAAGCACAAATAATCATGAGTGACTCTAACTTGTTTTTCTATCCCACCAAGTATTTCAAACCAGAATTATGAAAGCGTATTTTCAAGTTTTGGCACACTCCATCAGCCACCCTCACCCACTGAAATTTAAATTCCTGTTATATGGCGAAACAAAGGAAACCATTTACCTTTGTGAACAGTTGTGTACTTTTATTTCAACAATCTATCACTCCAACTACAAAACCCTGGAAGACAAGACAAATCCAAGCCTCTGGCCAGCAGGGTTATAGATACGGGCATGTGGAATTTGGGTCCAATTTCAGGAAAATAGCAAAACCAAAGGTAAATGCAGGAAAATTAAACAGATCTTGAAGAAGACATTTAGAAACACATCATGATTAAGTAGTGGATCACAAGTGATCTTGATAGTAACTAGAAAAGTTTAGGCAAATAGAAACAATAACATCTCTGAAAAGAATCATGGCTAGCATTTAGAAGCACATCATGATTAAATCATGGATCACAAGTAATCTTGATACTAACTAGAAAACTTTAGGTAAATAGAAACGATAACGTCTCTGAAAAGAAATGTCATGGCTAGCAGCAAAGACAAGCATCTCTCTCAAGGCTGGAAAGGCCCAGCTTGAATAGAGTGAACTTGGTCTCTACACTTATTTGCAACTAGAAGGTATGAATACCCTGAGTATTCAAACACAGCACACCAGCACAGAATCAGCTCAGTGCAAAGGCCTTCCTTCTGACCACGACAAATCTCTCCCTAAATGCCAAGTTACACACGAACAGAAGACATTTGTCTCTAAAGTTTTAGA
Organism: Rhinopithecus bieti; assembly: GCF_001698545.2. Lineage (NCBI taxonomy): Eukaryota > Metazoa > Chordata > Mammalia > Primates > Cercopithecidae > Rhinopithecus > Rhinopithecus bieti. The sequence continues at coordinate 519,780 of NW_016825878.1, forward strand.
GCGAAACCTGACAAAAAAAAAAAAAAAAAAAAATTCCCAGGCAGCACAACTTTTACCACACCATCCTTTGGGGAACTTGCAGCAGGGACAAAAGCACTCAAAATAATTGGTGAAATAAGTAATACGAGCTTATAGATGACAGCTGGATAGGCAGTCAATGGGGTCATCTGCCTGAGACACAGCATTCCTACAGCAAATGCTTTATCTTTCCCATTCAAATCACTAAGTGGTATTTTCAGGATATGTTTCTGGCTTCACTTAATTAAGCAAGAGAATAGCCAACCAAGTGCTAAAATCACAAGGCTAACTATGTCAGTTACAGGAATAAGCCATTAGTTTGTTTTCTTTAACTCTCTTTGCTTTGTGGTTCCTAAAATAAAGGTTTGTAGCTTTAAATGTCAAAGGATTTCTTCAATCTAAAATCCCTATCAATTCTCCAGACCACCCACATACCAAGTTAGCTGTCTCACTAGTTCTACGAATTCCTCAAACCCACATTTTTGGCCTTGGGGCTAACAAGGGCCCAAGAACTTGCAGAGACAATGCACTGAACAGCTGCAGGCTGTCATAAGGAGAATGTTCTTTGGCAGCAAACACTAACACTTTTCTGTCTCTTGGCCCTTTATGACTTCTACAGATGAAGTACAGAGTCTCCTTCATGCCAGTCTTTCTGAGGTTTTGTAGTCTGAGAGCTGCCAGGTTTAAAAGCTTTGAGGTTAGAGAGGTAAGATAATGAGTTTAGGGTCCCAAGTCCTTCTCTTCAGTCTAGGTCCATATAGGTACCCAGGCTGAGCAATGGGAAAGTAAAGATCTGGCAAAAAAGATCTGCTTAAGTTTCATGTTTTGTTCATTCATGCATTCAACGAACATCTCCATGCAGCTCCCTCAAATTCAGGACAGTCCTGAGGTACAGCAATGAAGAAGTATCTTGGAGTGCTGATTTGCTGTGGATGGTGTGTGCAGAACATATACAAGTATGAACATATAGAAGAAAACAGTATATTAGCAATAAATAAGTGTGCTTTGGAATACATATGGAGAAGAATAAGGGGGGGTTGAAAATGTGAAAATGAAGATGGGTAGTTTCCAGCATTAAACAAGCAGGCCTCAATGAAGAGGGTGAGCTTTGAACCAAAGTTTGAAGGAGATATGGGCTGGCTGCTGTGATAGGTAGAATAATCCCCTTCCCCTCAATGTCTACATCCTACTCCCAGAAGTGTGAATATGTTATGTTACATTACAAGCGGGAATTAAGATTGTAGAATTAAGGCTGCTAATCAGCTCACCTTGAGAAGAGGATTATCCTTGGTTACTGAAGTAGGCCTAATGTAATTACAAGGTTCCTTATAAGTGAAAGAGGAAGGTGAGACAGTGTCAGAGTGATGAAGCATGAGAAGAATCGAAAGGACATTGCTGGCTTTAAATGGGGCCACCAGCCAAGGAACACAGGCAGCCTCTAGGAGCTGCAAAAGGCAAGGAAACAATCTCTTATAAAGACTCTGCAAGGAATGCAGCCCTGCTAATACTTTCATCTTAGCCACTGAGAACCACTTTGAACTTCTGATGTTCTTTGGAATTGTAAGATAATAAGTCTTGTGTTGTTTTAAGCCAATAAATTTAAAGTAATTTGTTATAGGTCTAAGAGGAAATAAAGACAGCCCCCATGGAGATATCTAGAAGAAAAGATTCTAGGCAGAGACCTGCCAGTGCAAAGCTTGTCTGTTGTGCAGAATGACAAGGAGATAACAGGGAGAGTAGGAGGAGATGAGTCTAAGAGCTAATGAGGCCAGAACACATAGGGTCTTGAAGGCCACCATAACAAAAAAGGAAACTATAAAAGGTTTTGAGCAAAAGGGTAGCATGTGGCTACTGTGAAAATAAATTGTGTGTGGGTGTGCAGGAAGACTCAGTGAGTTTGGAAACAGACCAGTTAAGAAGCAACTACAGCAATTCAGGTGCAGGATGACAGTGACTCCCACCAGGGTGAAGTTGGGGAGAAGTCATCAGATTCTGGATATACCCAGAAGATAACACATTACTAATGTGCTGCATTTTAATTACATCAGTACACTGTTTAAATCCATTGTCAAGAAACTGGTTTAGATTCTAACTGCTCACATTCCTACAAACCACCAAAACATTTACTATGCTCTGGACACTAAGAACACATGATGAATAAGCAAAGGAAGGTATTTTATGGACAGTTGTGCCTTAAAAGAAAAAAAAAAAAAAAAAGGAGATATCTATATCTATATAGAGGAAACCCAACATACAAAAATTTGGAGTTTGTAAATATTAAATCAGAAGTTATTCACTTCATGGTTGGATATTCACTATTCACTTTGTATTTGCTACTAAAAGAATCCACAGCCAGCTTCTTAAAAGAATCAACTGATTCACTGAGGAGCAAATATAAAGTCAAAAATCAGTAGCTTAAAAAATGCAACTACTCAACATAGTACGTCAGAAAATTGATTTGTAATCTATTTGAGCCCCCTTAAAACTTTGAGAATTCAAAATAAAATATCTCAAAGCTCCCCACACTGAAAAGTTTTAAAAAAAAGTGAAGATGAGATTAAGTCACATTTTGTGAAACGGGAGTAAACTTTAAAATCTGTATTTTTCAACAGGGTCATTTACATACTTCTACAATAGTAAAGGTTAAGCCATGGGTTAACTCAATCTTGGTTACAGGCTGGAATACACTAAAACATTACCTTCTGGTGATGAATCATTCCAACCTCAGTAGACCTAATTAATTTCCATGCCATTATTTGGCTATAGAATCTAAAAAGGGATATGAGTATAATAAGAATAAAATCAACTACTCCCTCAGTTTTGTAGCAGAGGTTTTGTTTGGTATAGGCAGATAAATCTGAATTGCTAAATTAAGGCAGTTAACATAGTAATCAACACAGAAACTGGATTAACTTCACATTCTTCTACAAAAGTTACAGCTATCGGGAACCCCCTCAGGGTAGTACAAATGGTGAAAGGCTGATTGGAAATCCTCAAATTAATTCCAGTAATTGAATGTTTTCATTAGGTAGGTTAAAAACACAGCTCCTCTGTTGGATACAGACACTAAAATACTGTCATGTACAAACTCCAAAGCAGAAAGAATGACTCATCTTAAAGCAAATATAAAAGACAAGGAAGGTTTATGGATACAAATAATGTTTTTTTAACTCACAAATGTTAGAAAGTGCCACAATACTCCTCCTGGCCACTTAGGTTAACATTTTATTTTTCACTGTTATTTAGCAGGACTTATGAGATAGAAAACCAAATGCTATACTGTTTAACCTCAAGCAGCTTACACAAGAAAAAAAAAAGCATCTAAAATGTCAACTAACAAGACTACTGTCCTTAGTAATGTCAGGAGGCTACAAATATTTCTACAGAACTTCAGAGAAACTGAAAATAAAGGGATGCCATCCCAGGGCATATAAATATCTTATAATTCATTGATGTATTGTGGAAAGCAAAACAAGGAGTCTAAACCCTGATCAATACAGACAGCTTCCTTCTGCTCTGAACTGTAGATCATCTCAATTACTGGTATTCACCTATGAAATGTATTTTTCTTTACTGTTGATGTGTAACATCCTGAGATTCCCAAGACATGTATACTTGTGATTTAGAGACGTAACTATGATTTATTTACTATGGAAATTTGAGGCATCTTATAAAACAAAATTCACACACTAAGATAGTAACTTTATTTTCTTTGGTCCACCTCTCTTGCTCCCCAAAGACAGCTTTCTTTAAAACAGACATCCCAGCTAGAACAAAAAACACCTAGGTACATCTGTGACTTTTTATGGTAATTAAGTTTCTAGTTATTCACTACATTTCAAGAAAAAAAAGTTGGGGAGGAGGAGAATTTACATTCAATGCAAGTGTTATTTTTATTCAGTGATTCCAAAGTGAGGAAAAGGTTGATAAGGGAGAGTAGTATCTCAGGGAAATTTCTTGTTAATCTGCTACATAAGAACGTATTTAAGAGTTAATAACGTTTTTCAAAAAAGTTAATGCTATACACTATAGAACAGGTAAGGCCCTTCTTATCCTCAGACCTTATCCACTTACGTCCACAGCAGGCACATACACCCAATCTCGAATAACCTCCTAACAGAGAAAGGGGTCAATATGCTTAGATTGATGACCTCTCACCATCTCACCCAGAAAAGTGCTTCCTCTCACTCCTACTTTCGTCAGACTTCCCACTTGCAAGTTATCTTAGTATCATTCAAGTGAAGCACATTTGAAACAAACATTTAAGGGTTTCAAAAAGTACGTGGGGCAAGTACCCCCATGTTAGAGATGAAAAATGAATCAAGTGTATGAGCATATATGTATATAACCTGTATATACATATACATACATATTCCCAAGTGTTGATGAGAAACATCTATCCCCCATAGGCTGAAGAGGAGAAGGGAGCACATACGCAATTACAGGCTACATTTTTAACAGGTAATTATTCTTAAGACTCAAACCACAAAGGCATTAGCCTTTGAATTATTTCCACTCTGGGAAGGAAAAGAGCAGGTAAAGGGGTCTGTTCTCTTTAAAAGCTTTAATTACATACACATATTTTGTCTGATAATGTCAAAGCACTTTACAAACTCTAAGGTGCCAAGTGAATAGAGGGTATTATCATTATTGCTGGACAACGAAGATGTCTCTTAAAACGTTAGTATAGAAAATTTGCTTATCTGGGCCTGGTGCAGGGGCTCACACCTGCAATCCCAGCACTTTGGGAGGCCGAGGCGGGCAGATCTCGAGGTCAGGAGATCGATACCATCCTGGCTAACATGGTGAAACCCCATCTCTACTAAAAAAACAAAAAATTAGCCGGGCTTGGTGGTGGTCACCTGTAGTCCCAGCTCCTTGGGAGGCTGAGGCAGGAGAATGGTGTGAACCCGGGAGATGGAGCTTGCAGTGAGCCGACATCGCGCCACTGCACTCCAATCTGGGCAAAAGTGCGAGACTCCGTTAAAAAAAAAAAAGAAAGAAAGAAAAAAGAACAAAGAAAATTTGCTTATCTGTCTTTTGGATTAAGCCTATCAGTTTTTCTTCCCCCCGTATCTAAATGGACAGCAAGGCTGCAGAGTTGTGTTGCAAGCTTTTTAACATGGAAATGAAATGCTGTGGACAGAAAGTACAGTATGCAGACTTTTCCTAATCATGACTGTTAGTTCCTGTCCTGGACCACTGAAGCAGATGCTATGTTAAACTACATTTAGCACAGTCACAAACGGTGACTAAGGAAGTTAAAAATTTTTACTTGCAATGCTGCCATTTTTAACCCCAGACCTCCAAAGACTATGTTTAAATATACATAGTACCAACAGCCCAAGCGTTTCACATTAGAATTACAGCCTTGTCTATTTTACCTTACTTTTAAAAGTGTGTGACCCCCTCCCCAACTCCTCCAAAAAATATACATCTCCCATCCTCTTTGAGTCATCTTATGCTCAGGCTCTTGGAATTTGAATAAGATTAGAAATTGTGACCTCCCAGGAAACAACAGGTGTTGGAGAGGATGTGGAGAAATAGGAACACTTTTACACTGTTGGTGGGATTGTAAACTAGTTCAACCATTATGGAAAACAGTATGGCAATTCCTCAAGGATCTAGAACTAGATGTACCATATGACCCAGCCATCCCACTACTGGGTATATACCCAAAGGATTATAAATTATTCTACTACAAAGACACATGCACACGTATGTTTATTGCGGCACTATTCACAATAGCAAAGACTTGGAATCAACCCAAATGTCCATCTGTGACAGACTGGATTAAGAAAATGTGGCACATATACACCATGGAATACTATGCAGCCATAAAAAAGGATGAGTTTGCGTCCTTTGTAGGGACATGGATGCAGCTGGAAACCATCATTCTTAGCAAACTATCACAAGAAGAGAAAACCAAACACCGCATGTTCTCACTCATAGGTGGGAACTGAACAATGAGATCACTTGGACTCGGGAAGGGGAACATCACACACTGGGGCCTATCATGGGGAGGGGGGAGGGGGGAGGGATTGCATTGGGGAGTTATACATGATATAAATGATGAATTGATGGGTGCTGCCGAGTTGATGGGTGCAGCACACCAACATGGCATAAGTATACATATGTAACAAACCTGCACGTTATGCACATGTACCCTAGAACTTAAAGTATAATAAAAAAAAAAAAAAAAGAAAGAAATTGTGACCTCCCTATTCTTGCTAAAAACTCCAAAGATGATCCAGGCATCTTCTACTTATATTCAGATTTACAATACAGAGAAAACAAGAGTGTAGAAATCTAACCCACGATTATACCCTAGAATCTAGATTGATAATGTGCACATTATGAGATCACATGGGATCAAGTTTCAACAATTAATGGATCAGGCAAATGATCCATGTATGTACATTCATACAAAATCATACACTCTCCAATCATCTTTCTCCTATCATGATTTTCAAAATGACCTGAATTTAAACTGTGGCTTTAAAATCACATTTAATTAAAAGAAAAATAGAAAAGGAACTCTCCATGGGATTTGAGTATCTTTTGCTACAGTAAAGAAGTTCAGATGATCTCCCTGCCTTCTGTAGAATCCAATGAATCCTACAACTAAAAGAGAGTAAAAATAAATAGCAAGGGAAAGAAACTAGCATTTATTGATTCCTCATTCCATGCCAAGTCTTAAGCTAGATATTTTACAAAACAAAATCTTATTTGATCCTCTTGTGGGGCAGGCAAACTGACTCACACTTGTAATCCCGACACTTTGGAAGGATGGAGGTGGGAGAATCACTTGAGCCCAGCAGTATGAGACCAGCCTGGGCAACATGGAGAAATCCCATCTCTACAAAAAATATGAAAATTAGCTGGGCATGGTGGCATGTGCCTGTACTTCCAGGTACTCCAGAGGCTGAGGTGGGGCTCTGGAGGCCAAAGCTGCAGTGAGCCATGATTAACACCACTGTATTCCAGCTTGGGTGGCAGAGCAAGACCCTATCTCCCAAACAAATCTTATGCACTATAAGCTATATTATATTCTCTTTAATTTACAAATGAGAATTTCAAAACTTCAGGAGTTCATACAAGTATTAAGTGAGAAACTGGGATTTGAAATCAGTGCTGAGACCCCATCTAGAGCTTCCTAGCTGATCTCTCTGCTTCCAGGCTTGCCCCTTTCTCCAATCCTTCCTCCATCCCACGGCTGTGGAGATCTAACTAAAAAAAAGGTCAGCACTCCACTACCATCTCTTTTAAAGCTCTGCTGACTTCACGAGGCCTATGAAGTAACATCTCAGGTCCCCAGTGAGGCAGCTGACAACCAGCTCCTACGTCTTCATCCACATGCCCAGCACTCCCCATCACATACACAACCTCCCAGTAGTTCTTCCCACTCCCAGTGCTTCCCAGTGCTACAAAACCTGTTTTCTCCACCTGCAACAGCCTCACTACCTTTCCTCTCCTGCCTCATGGAAACATCCTCAGCACAGGAGGAGAGCAGACAACACCTCCAGGAAGCCTTCTGTGAACCACTCAGTTGGACCAGATAACTCTGTGTGCTCCTATATGCCTGACTTACCTTTATCTCCCCAGTAATAAATATCAAGACAGATCCACGAAGAGAATGAATGTCACAAACTGTGATTCAAGGTGGCAAGTAAAAAACATCCCCTTTACTTATCCATGTGGTTTTATGTTCCCTGCCAAGTGGTAAAAATTTCCATTGCAACCCTGTATACCTGGAGAAGACGGCCAAAGTCATCTCAGGTTGTTTATAAAGAGGAAGGTAGACGTCAAGGTTGTTTATAAAGAGGAAGGTAGACTGTCAGGTGGAAAAAGGGGAAAGTAGGCTGTTAAGTCCTACCGCTAACACACACCTCTTTCCACATATAGCTACTAATTCTATATTGTAAGCTCAAACTTCAAGTGGAATCAGCACTTTAAAATTCCTAGCTACAAGACTTTGTTAAAACAATATAAACCTCAGGGAGGAACCAGGGACAGTTGTGTTCCATTGCCACCACCTCAGTTTAAAATAAGCCAATCTCATCACCAATGTGTAAAATCAAGAGGAAACTTGAAGTTTATACTCTCTCCCCAACACAGTCAAGGTCTGGTGTGTAGAATAATACCAAAAAGAGAAGTAAAGAAACTCCCCAAGGCTAGAAAAGCAACATTCCTGATGCACTATAGGTACCAGGCGCTGTGCTCAGATGCTGGAAAACAAAGATGTACAAAACCCCACTCATTCCACCCCTCATGGAACTTCTCCAGAACACACCTGTGCCCTAAAAAGGTGTCCAAAGAAGTCAAATGCACACAAGGAAAGCTTTAAGAACCCACAGCCAGAAATAATCACTTCTCTACCTGACCTATGCTAAATATTCTGCTATCCAAAAAAAAAAAAAAAAAAAAAAAACAGGCAAAATCACTGCTGCTATGGAAACTACTACCACTTCTAACCTCAACCTTTGAGTTTGGACACGTATTTGAAAAGAAATGAGGCATTTTGCTTCCCAATGTTTAAAATGCTAGACAATAGGAGACTGCACAGCATTGATACTGAACATTAAAGTGGACTTCTGCCTCACTAAGAAAATTTTAAATTTTAAAGAAGAGCAGGCTGAAATTTTCCTGATTTAGAATTGCTCAGAGTTTCCGGGTACCCATTTCCTGTTACAACTTTATCCTATGTAAAATTCAAGTTTCTTTAAAAGAACTCGCAGAGTAGATTTAACATGTAAATTGTTTAGCAGTAAATAGTCTTTGACTGTTGATAAGACTTTCAGGAAGTACCTACTAAGTACCAGGCAATATAGTATAGAGCAGTTAGGACTGCAATCTCTTTCAGATCAAGCTAAAAAGAAATTCTTACTATCATCCACTACTTTAATCTGAGACAGTTATGAACAAAAAGATCCTTAAACCACTCTTCTAAAGGGAACCATGACCCTGAACCCAAAGTTTTCAGTTCTTCTGTGAAGAGTGTAGATCTACTCAAACGCCACTCTATCACTCTGTCTTAGACTATTTTAAAGAGTTCCTTGACGATTCTGAGCGCCAATCTCTAGTTGAGAATCACTATAAGGGAAGTAGATGGTTTAGAAACGTGCTCTTTCTATACCTTTCTGCCCCACCCAAGCATGCTTTTACATCCATCGTTTGTCAGGCTAAAACCCAGGATTCACAACAAAGATCTAGAGACTATAGGCCTTGGAACTGAGTTGAATCATCAAGACACTATTTTTTATTCTCCATTTCTAAGGAGCAAATGGGAGGAAAGGGGGAATATCATGAAGTAGAAGCAAGAATAAATATAAACTGAAGAAAACTTCCACTGCATTGGAACAGTAATTAGACCAAATTTCACTGCCATCAGAGTAAGAAAGAACAACTGCTCTGCATCGCTGGCCACCAACACAGCAGTATTTCTCTGAAGTAACTTCTTGCTCTAACTGGAAAATGACCCACACCTTTATTTGCCAAGAGTAGACAGCTGGCCTCCTACATTAAAAATTACCAAAACGGAAACAAGTGAATCTTCTTTATCCACCAAGGTTGACTACACATTAACTAAGACCTATTCTAATAAACATGGCCAACATAAACAGCAGCAGCCAGGTGGCCACTCTGAACATTCTTCCTGATACAAAGTACATCATATACTTAATGGCATGGTGAACAAGACCCCCCAGAGTGGCTATGACCAGCATGAAGAAAACATTGAGGGGGTGGGAGTAAAAAGTTTACTTAAAGTATTAAGCATTCAAGTAAATGGCAGAATCTGAGGGCCAGCTGGTAAAAACAAAAAAATAAAAAGACAACAATGGACTCTGCTTAAATAAATCATGTGGGAAGCTGAAAAGAAGGACAAAGAAAAAGTGGCAACAATAGACAGAAACAAGCAGACCTGTAACACTCCTCAATCTCCAGGCCAAAGTTCCCACTGGCAGCTAGAGGGTAGATTTAGTCTGAAAACACGTTATGTGGCCTCTCCAATGTCCTTTTAAGTAAAAAAAAAAAAAAAAAGTAGTGTTCAACATTTAAAATTTCACCAATGTAGCAATTTCACATTTATAAAAATACATTTCTGATTTTGCTTAATAAAGAAAGTTTGCCAAGAGTTCACACTCCCAGAGCTGCTAGCCAGCAGGTTGCCCTATAAACGGGGTGCCTTCTTTCCAGTTCTCCCAATACAGCCTTAATGTTCCGGCGCCTGCAAGGGCTGGATTTTAAGTAAAAGAATATCATAGCCTAAATGTCAAATGTGCTAAAGACTATATGCTTTTCTACCATGATGGAGAGGTTCAGAATGTCAGAGTACTGGGGGAAGGAGAGGGTTTTCAAAGGTCATCTAAACTAAGGATCTTTAATTGTAGACCTAATCATCTGTGAAAATATTCTAATGAACATGCATAACAAAAAATGAGGCAAAAAAGCATCAAGTCTGTGTTACTAAACATCCTAATACGACTGACTGCCACAGACATTCAAAGCACTCTAACTCATTCTGGCCTGTTCATACTACTAGGGATTTGGATTAGAAAGTCATCTTGTCCACAAAGAATTAGGTATATCCTGTCTTTTCTGGGGGCTGAGGAGAAAGTTAATTCAAACCTAATCAAATATTTTGCTATGAGAAAGAAGAGGAGAGGCCCATTAAGTGCTTTATCCCCAGGATGAGGCAGGGAGTAGGGCGGTACACAAAAAAGATAAAAATCACCTGGCATTATACCAGAAGCCCTTGAATTAACATTAAATTTTCAGGTTAACGCTCTAAAAACTGTCTCACGACAAATGACAAATTATATTTTGGAGGTAAAACAGGAGGTAACTGGGGAAGGAATGGAAGGGTAAATAAGAGGTCTTACTTCACACTCTTTCTGCTCCTTTTGGTTTACCCCAATAGAATCCCATGAAAACCTGCTTCACACTGGCAAAGTGGGCAGGCAGAGGAACAAAGGCAATTCCAGGGCCTGGAAAAAGTCTTTAAAGGCAAGGGAAGAAAGCAAAAAAGCCCTGCCTAAACACTGGCTATTTACAGCACAGCAATGGAAGATCTGGGAGGTGGCTGAGGGAATATGAAAGCTAGAGAGTGGGTGGGCGGGCTTCCTTCTGGCTTCCTTAGACTCAGAAACTAATGCATTCTTCCATGCCTCCGAAGATGCTATTTTGTTTCCTGTGTAAGTTTTCAAAATACTGCAACACTGTCCCTAGGCGCATTTGCCAATATCAGAGCAATTACAGTTTGGTTACAATCTGAAGGTAATCAACTCACCATTCTTTCCTATTCTCTAGCAAAAGGGGCCTGAACTCTCTACAAAAAGAGGCCTGAACAAAGAGGAGACACCACCACCCAATTCATAAGGATGGTCTCCCAGAATCCCCTGAACTTTCACAGTGTGGAAAGTTTCTGTGATTTCAGGCAGAGACCAGGAGAAACTATACTCTTCACCTCTTCTCATTAACTAAAAGCAACAGCTAAAAATAAAAAGTTGGAGCAATTCCCAAATTGTGGGTTTTATAGGGCACATTAAATCATTCCTTATCAACTGCAAACCCTTAAGGTTGCAGAGTATTATGTTAATACTAATGGCTTTTTTCTTTTTCCCCCAGAATCGGTGATAATTTTCCTCAAAAAATAAAAAAAAATAAAAATAAATCCTCATGAACTTTCAAGTCCAATCTCTATTACAAGGTGAAGTATGGGTTCCTAAATCTGCTGAGCATATCATCTATTCTACAAAACCTCACATATAACTGAGGTCGACATCTTTTCCAGGACTGTATTATAAAACATTTTGCACTGAGAACAGACCAACAATTGACATTAAATAATAGTAAACTATAATAATCACTTTACACTTGTTTACTAATCTAGTGCGTGAGATTCAAAAATAAGAAAACAGTCTCACAATAGAGAACTTTCTAAACAGAATGTGAAGCTCTCATATTTACTTAAATATAAACACTAAAAGTGTTTAGGGTTCCCCTGGACATTCAATTGTTACTAACTCTTAAGATAAATTTCCAACTTAATATACTTGGAAAATTGCTTTTTAAGCATATTTTCAATTTGTTGAAAGTTTATAATATTGAATCCTATGAGTCTTTTTATAATTATTTTCTTAGGAAATTTGTGGTCAATTTCCTGTGACCTTGGTAAAACTTAAATACACCTCTTAGCTCACATCCATAACTACAGTGGCTTACACCAATATTCTTATATTCTTCATTAATGGCCAAGTTCCAGAAATAAGAGTATTTGGTCTAAACTCAAATCAAATGATCACGTGTAATACACAGCAGCACCCAAAACACAGGCACTATTTTCCATATCTAAAACATCAGAACCTAAGGCATCCATTTATATTAAAATGAAGATTTCAGTTCAGCTCTTGAGAAGAGTAAAGACATGGCCAGGTAAATTAAGGCCAAGAAACGACAAGTCACAACACTATGTAGCATTCAGGAAATTTGGAGCAAATTTAAGCTTTCACATAAAACAGAGTCAGTGTTAGGAGTGGCCTCAGAGAGGCAATTATCTCATTCCCAAGTCCCACGCTAACAAACTAACAAGGATATGGAAAAAAAGACCAGAATGAAGGTAAAAGCCCACATAAAGTCCAAAGACAATCACTACTGGTCCTAAATCTATTTCTTAATGGTTCTGTGACCCTTAAAAAGTTTAACTTCATAACTTCCCTCTTCTATTAAGAACAGATTTTTCTCACTTTGCTAGCAAACAGGGTTATTAAAAGAAATAAGCTATAACAAATTACAGATAAAAGAATAGCTTATAAAAAATTTCGGGCACTATACAAAGTAGGGTATTGTTCTCAAGGCACTAACCTTCTTTAGAACTGTTTTCTGCTTTCATGCTCTCCTAAAAATACATCTCTAATTTATGGTAAGGTCAAGCTGCCATTATCACTGCAACCTGAGAAATTCAAATTAATGGTCAAAGACACACATACACACACACACACTCTCCAGACTTTGCTTTCTTCTTTCCCTTAAAAGGTCATTTTTTCACCAAGCAGATCAGGAACTCTACTATATACTATGTTCCAAGTACCAAATATTTAAGCCACCAAAACATACAGCAAAATAGCATATTTAAGAGAAGTTTCTTTTTTTTCTTTCTTTTTTTTTTTTTTTTTGGAATACAGGGTCTAATTCTGTCACCACCCAGGCTGGAGTACAGTGGTGTGATCACAGCTCACTGCAGCTTCCTTGGCTCAAGGGATCCTCCTACCTCAGCCTCTTGAATAGCTGGGACCACAGGTACACATCACCACACCCGCTAGTTTTTTAAATCTTTTCTGGAGATGACATCTTGCCATGTTGCTCAGGCTGGTCTCAAACTCCTAGGCTCAAACGATCCTCCCACTTCAGCCTCTCAAACTGATAGAATTACAAGCGTAAGCCACCACGCCCAACCAAGAAGTTTCTTTAACATAAAAATGTCCAAGCAGATAACCAAGTCAAAACACTTTATTACTGAACAGCAGACGGTGATGTTTAGTTGGCAATTTAAGAATCACACACTATAGCTATTCCTAAAAAATCAAAATCAAAGTACATGGTGAGCATTTGCTCAGAGGCTAGCACAGTGCTTAATGCAGAGTCTTACCATTCTTAAAATGCAAGACCAGCATTTAAAAACGTGCAAGAGCAGCCTGGGCAACATGGTGAAACCCCAGCTCTACTAAAAATACAAAACTTAGCTGTATGTGGTAGTGCACACCTGTAATTCCAGCACCTCAGGAGGCTGAGGCATGAGAATCACTTGAGCCTGGGAGGCAGAGGTTGCAATGAGCCAAGATCCTGCCACCACACTCCAGACTGGGCGACAGAGCAAGGCTGTCTCAAAAAAAAAAAAAAAAAAAGTCCAAACCAAACCAAAAAACCATGCAAGAGATTAAGTCCTTTTAAAGAGCTGCAACCACGAACTAAGATTAAGCCTGAAGACAATTAGTGTATGTTCCATCCCATACCAAGAAAAACACTTTATATGCTCAAATACTTCTTGGTATATTCTTCCAAAAAGGCAACTCTACCTGAATTTACTAATAAACTATTTACCAGTCTGCTTGACCACCAAGATCTGGTAAATAGACTTGGGCACAATGTGGAAGCATAGCTGAGGATGGAGACCCCAGGGCACAAGAAGTGAACTGATGAGAAAAACCGGGAAGGAGGTTAAATTTCTTTGATAGGCCCTTCTCTTTCCAGTCCTAGTTTCCCATCTCAATTGCTCTTTGCGCCCTCACCCCCTTCTCCCATTTGAGAGCTCAGCTGAGTCCGCAGATATCCCAAGATACTAACTGGTAAATATCTGGCTAGAATGAGAGCCCACTTTATTTTCTATGCATCCAACAAACTCGTATCTCAAAAGGGCAGTAAATATACCTGGAATTTACTCTACTACCTGTGAAAGGTAGCCAAACTCTACTCTCCGGAGGGGTGAAGCCGTCATACTTCCAGATAAGATAATAAGCAGAATTATCCTTACCTCATCTGTTACACTTCAGTCCCCCAAATTAAAAACAGCCAAAGAGAAACTAGCTTGTAAAAAAAAAAAAAAAAAAGGAAATATTCAAGGTGCCAAGGCTGCAAGACAGCAAGATCTCACTGAGCTCACAGTCTGAAGCCACTTAAATGGAGTAACTCCAAGCAAAACCAAAAGTTAAACTGTTTAGAAAAACACATAACTTCAGAGAGCATGAAAAACTGGTACAATTCTGCACAACTACAAAGTGGCCATGCACCAACCTGAAAACGAGGCTCATTATTGAATAAAGGCAACAGGAACTCTTGAAGATGGAGCTTTCAAATAAAGCTTTAGTCACCACTAAAAGGACACAGAAAAAAATAGATATGCCTCAAATATCAACACATTCGAAGGACAGACATCTGCATTCATTCTAATATGCAAATCCTATGTGCAGGGCACTGTGCTGTATATCCAAGATGACTCAGATAAGGAGTTCCCACTTACTGTCTAAGCAAAGAAGGGAACACATGCAGAACCACAACACAGGACACAATCTGGTAAGTGTGAGAAGGAGGGATTATATCTGGATGACAGATGAAAAAAATCAGGCTCAGAACAGAAAAAAGCAAGTGCACTAGGTTCTCTGTTGTCATAGGTTCAAATAAAGGGTGAAGTACACATAGTTGCAATTTTTAAAATGCTGGGCAGACAGACTATAACATAAACAAGACAGGTACTAAGGGAACTTAGTGGGAGAGACATATTAAACAAACCAAAGGATAAAGCTAGTGTTTAGAACTGCAGTTCATGCCATGAAGGAAAAAAGGATGCTGTGGGGGAATAAAACTGGGACAGTAATCAGAAGAAAAGCCTTCTGCAGATTAAGTGACATTTAAGCTGAGATCTAAAGATAAACATGACTAGATATATGTAATACCTGGTCTTTGGAAGGTAAAGGAAGGTGCCACACACATACTAGGTAGTGTGGGGGGCAGTGGGACTGGTGAATAAGACACAACTTGTACCCTGAGGAATCTTATCCTAGGGATGCAATTACATGCAGTATGTGGAACCCAGCAGGCAGAATTTTACAATTATGGATAAAACTTAAGCTACACAGATCTTGAAACCCATCTATCCTCAACCATTCCTTTTATCAAATGAAGGAAATGAAACCCAGAGACTGGCTCGGTGTTTCTGAACTAAGTAGGTGCAGAGGTGGGGCACAACCTGTAACTCCCATTACATCACACTGCCAATTAACTTTTTAATCAGAATTTATTTGGCATGTCAGAATTCAGTAAATTGATCACATACAAGAAACAATATCCACAGGGAAAAATAAGTAGACTTGGGCCTAAGTGCCAAGCACTTCATTAGACATTGTGGGGAAAATATTATTTGGTTCCAGGCAAAATAAGAAATGTAATGAGTATTTTGTAAAGTGAAATATATTCAATTTATCTTGGGAAGTTACGTGCATCCTAGTGTGGGGCATCTAAGCATCCAGGAAATGACAGTGATAATAGATAATGTGTCAGATGGTCTTAAATGCCTTTCCTTGGCAAAATAGAGTTGACAAACCTATTAGTTCCCTCCCACAATGTACAGTTTTATTTCTTATTGTACTTCCCTGAGAAATACATGTATCAAGGAATGACAGTTACAAAGAGGGTTGAGGCAGTAGGGAGAACCACTCACAGAGTTCACAGCAGCACTGTTCATCAAAGCACAAGAAATGAAAACAAAGTGTTTATCAAGGAAGATGAACAAGAAAGATAGGAAGATAAAAAGTCATACAAGTTCACACAATTCAATGTTCTTCAGCAACCAAGAGCCCACACATAGACCAAAGCACATTATAAAATGAGAATTTTGATGAATTTAATTCAGTGTTCTGGAGGATAAAAAAGGACTTATGATCTTTTAGTTATCACAGCTGCACCTACAAGTCAAATATAGGCAAAAGGAAACATTTTTAATCAGATGTCCCAAACTTTGCATTACTTTAAGGATAGTGTGAAAACAAAAACAACAAGGGAGGAAAAAATCCCCTTCAGATTGAAGCCACTATAGCTCAATCCTCACTGTCTCATGTCTGTTAACCTAAAACTCCCAGTATCAGTACTCATTAGTTACAACATATAAATCTAGACCTATTCTGCCAATGAGCAACTGCTCCAGGTCTGCATCAACCTGAAAACAGGTATTTCTGAAGCCTATGACCAGCTCCAGCCTGAGCAGAATAACAGATCAAAACTGGAGAGGACACACAATGGGAAAAGTGGTTGATCGGTTTGATAGAGGAGGAGACACTGGGTCCCACTCAAAAATAAAGTATCTCAGCCTTTTCACTGAATTTCCAGTCCCAAATAATAGATTGTACACTAAGTAAGAATTCCAGACTTGGGTACTTGAAGGTCACTAGGAGGTCACCTGGAATAGTGATCTACTGGAAGAACAACCTGACGTGTTCACTGATGCTACATTCTACTTTGTACACTGTCTCAAGCTAGCTGAACTTGAGAGATTTCTAAGTCTTTCCAAGGATATTCGAAACATTTGTGATAAATGCAGAGTATTTATCTCTGTTAACAATGAAGAAAAGTCACCTTCCAGAAGAATTGCAGTGAAAGCCTACATCATGTGCACTATTATTTAAAAAGTAACATAGAAAAGCAGTTTAAAAACAAAATTCTGTTATATACCAGGAAAGACGAGGAGAATTGTAAAAAAAATGATAACCGTAATACCTAATTTCATCAAAATGATGTAAGCAATAAAGATCTAATTTATATTGAGATAAACTATATAGGCTCACTCAGACTATCCAGGCAAGAAACCAGTAAATGCTTATTTCATACTGAAATTTATAGGACTGAATGATTTAGCAATATACATTGACCCTAAGCTACTGAAATAATGACAACCCAAAGGTGATTACTGATATATCAGAAGAATAACAATGAAAGTTGAGGGTCAGAGTCTCTTTCACTCTTTAAAAAACAAACAAACAAACAAAAAAATGCAGTTCAATAAAATGTACCTTTTAAAATAGAAAGACAAGTTATCCTTTTCAACTGGTGTTGAGCTGTCCTTTATTATTGGAGATGGAATGTATCACTCAGAAAGTTACCCTGAAGCTATAAGAAGCTTGGAGGAAAATATTAAACTTCAAGGTAAAGATAGGACCAGGAGTCTGTTAAGACAGAAAACGAAGACATTAGTGTTCAAAAAGTATATAAGCAGGAAACTTGTAGTCTCAGTAACAGACTTCAGTGGCCAAAAAATAAAAAAAAAAAAGAGAGAGAGAGAAAGGAAAGCCTTTTAAAAATCTAAGCCACTGAAATTTTAAAGTGACACCCACATGACCCAGTTTACTTTTTTATTCAAAGAAGTTCTGATGCTGTTTCTCTGTTTCTCTTTGGAAGTTTTTCATGTCTAATATATCGCAGAAGGTAAAAGGTACACTTTTATTTAAGCACACAATGGAATAAAGCATCACTGAGGACCTTGGACCTGTAAATAAATTTTAATGGGAAAGACAAGAATTCAAACATAAGGAAAGGGCAACAGATATATATACGGCAAACGTGAGGAATATGAGCATTTGGAAAAGGAAGACAATATTGTTGGATAGGGTAGGATGACAGCTATTAATTTAATTTAGGATGTGCTAAGCCATGCTCTAAGCCCTTTTCAGGGGTATTACCCCCCATGTGATCCTAATAACTTAATAAAATGGTCACTTCATCCCTTTTTTTCTTTTTGAGATGGAGTTTCGCTCTTGTCTCCCAGGCTGGAGTGCAACAGCATGATCTCAGCTCACTGCAACATGCCTCAGCCTCCCAAGTAGCTAGGATTATAGGCACCCGCCACCATGCCCAGCTAATTTTTGTATTTTTAGTAGAGATGGGTTTTCACCATGTTGGCCAGGTTGGTCTTGAACTCCTCACCTCAGGTGATCCAACTGCCTCAGCCTCCTAAAGTGCTGGAATTTCAGGCATGAGCCACCACGCCCGGCCTCATCTCTATTTTTCAAATGAGGAAATAGGCTTAAAAAAAAAAAAAAAAAAAGATTAACTTGTCCAGAACTCACAAAACTTGCCAATTTGGGTCTAACAAACTCCAAAGCCCATGCTCTTCGCACCACACATCAATGAAGCAGCTAAAATAACCAGTATCTTGCTGCACTCCAGACTAATTAAATAAGAATCTCTCCTAAGGGCCCAGATACTGGCATTTTTATAAGCACCCGATTTCATTCTAATCTGCAGGCAAGGATGAGAGCCACTGTAAAATACTTTCATAAGACAAGTGGACTATCAGTTGGGTAGTGACAAACAAATAAGAGTCAAATAATCAGAGCCTGGGGAAGTCATCCAACTTTTAAGGGGAAAAC
This sequence comes from Rhinopithecus bieti, assembly GCF_001698545.2. Lineage (NCBI taxonomy): Eukaryota > Metazoa > Chordata > Mammalia > Primates > Cercopithecidae > Rhinopithecus > Rhinopithecus bieti. The sequence continues at coordinate 538,712 of NW_016825878.1, forward strand.
AGAAGTTCAAAAACAGTGGAGGTGCTGAGGCAGAGCTGATCCAGAGTAAGTTCAAGGAAAGTCTGAACACAGGCTTTACTCCAAGTGGTGATTAAAAAGGCAGAAAAAAAAACAGGTTGGAATCATTTTGCCAAGAGAACAAAGTACAGGTTAGAAAATCTTTACTTTTAAGACTGTAGGTAAGAAGGGAACACAAAATGACTTTTACAGCTAATGTAATCAATGGGTATGAATTTTAGAAAATATGGAAAATAACAGTTGACTAACCTAAAGCCAATGAACCAGGACACAAAATGTAAGAAGTGAGCGACAATAAGCAGGGCTTGCTGAGCAATCAGATATAGCCTAGTAGTTACAACTATCTGCTCTACAGCATTTGCCATCCTAAGTCTTGATTTCCTCATTTAGGAAATGTAGAAAATAATCGTGTCATCTCATTCAGTTATTGGAATAAATCCATGAGATACCGCAGTCCCTTTTCAAGCATCCAAAAGCCCCAATAGATGCCTGAAACTTCAGATAGTACTGACTCCTACCATGTTTTTTCCTACACATACTTATGATAAAGTTTAATTTATAAACTGGGCCCAGTAAGACATTAACAATAACTAAGAACCGCTGTAACAGTACACTGTAATAAAAGTTATGTATATGTGATCTCTCTCTCAGCATATTTAGTTTTCTTTAAATAGAGAACTTTCACCTTTTTACTTAAAGGGAACATGGAACACTTTAACGCCCTCTCTTTGGCATATCAGAATTGCCAGCATCACTACTCTTGTGCTTTGGGGCCGCTGTAAGTAAAAGAAGGGTTACTTGAACACGAGCAGTGCAATACCTCGAAAGTCAATCTTATAACTGAGATGTGTATACTAAGGGACTAACAGCATGGATACACTAGACAAAGGGAGGATTCACATCCTGACCAGTCAGTATGAGGGTACATCACACTACTCAGAAGTGCATGCAGTGTAAAACTTGTGAATTGTTTATGCCTGGAATTTTCCATTTAATATTTGTGAACCACGGTTGACTGCAGGTAACGGAAATCATGGAAAGTGAAACTGAGGGTAAGGAGGGACAACTGTCATCCAAGCAAAAGAAAAGAGACCAGGAGCTTCTTTATTCTTATACAGGGCAGTGTAAGAATATAGTCCCCCAATTTTTTCCTTCTTACCATTAAAACTTTGGATGGCCTTGTTAAAGACTCAGTAAATGCAGAATAGAAGTTTTGCCTGCTTATTCAGTTCCTATTTTCAGTAACCTTCTACACATCAGTCTAGGCCAGTGCCCAGACAAGACGCAGCCACAAGAAACAGATGCAGACAAGATGAAGCCACAAGAAATAGCATTTTTCCTAAGTGGTAAGGTGAAATGTATGTCCCCTACCCCTACTGAAGTGACTGTCATTTCACAAACAGAATTTATATATTAAGTGATTTATTAAATTTATGTTATATACAAAATTATACATTAAATTGCACAGGTGTCCTCAACTGAATTCTTGGGACCTAGTATTTAGGAAACAGTTCAAAATAGTAATAGAATTCAGTAAAACTTTTAATTAGTACTCAAAAGAATCCACACAACTTAAAATCTGACACCTGCTGAATGATAAAGCTTGGTCATCCGCACAACTTCCTATTCAACTTTCATTTTCACAACCCTTATTTTGTCTTAAGATGATTTCCACACACTCAGCAGGGTAATCTTTTAGCTAAATGATCCGAAACCCACAATCTGAATGGCAAGAAATTGCTTCCTAAATAATGTATCGTATTATACAAGCTATCACGTGTCTCCCTTCCCCCAGAAAAGTAAATAAACATTCTTAAAGGGAGCCGGGAGGAACAGAATATGGTTGTAAAAGAGTTAGCTTCTTATATCTTTCAAGCCTTTACTAAATATCACTTATAAATGAGAAAACATATTTAAAGCTTTAAAGTGTTCTATGCTCTTTAAACCCTTTCCTGAATGTATAGAGGTAGAACACTCACAGGTAAAGTAAAGGGTAACCGTGTTCCTAAATTACATTAATTTCTAATGCCTGAAACCAAAGTTTTCAAAGGGCTATAAATGCTTGAATAATCCATTAAGATACACACAAAATGACAGTTGATGGTAAAAAAGGAAAAAAAAAAAAAAAAAAAACCTTCCAACAAATGACAAATTTTCTCCTAAACCATTCTTTGGTTAGAGGACCACTGTAAAAGAAGTGGGTCCAAGTGCTGTTTTGTACTGGAAACAAAACAGATGTAACAGGTGTAATGAATACCAGCAAGAAACGAGACAGAAAAATCTTAAAATTAAACTTCTGTGGTTGAAAAAAAGAGAGGGGGCACAAAAATATACAGAAATACCTGGTTGGATGAAAGGACAGTAGGTATTTTAACCAAACCATTTAAATCCACATTATCAGAGACCCCCATACCCCCTTTCCCATTCTGTGACTGCACAGGTAAGACCAAAACATATTTTCTGCTTTGGAATAGATTTTCTACTTAGGATTAATTACAGGCATATCAGTTGCTCTGGGAATTCACTTTCAAATAAAATGAGGCCACACTAAAAACTTGAAGGAACTGAAATAATATCCTTCATCTCATCTGTCACCCATAAACCTCAACCTAAAGAAAGCTAAAAGGCTCACTGCAGTCCCTCAAGAAAAAGTTAAAGGTTTGGCTCTCTGATGATCACCTTGGATAGACAGCAAAATTAGGCTGGAGCCAATAACTATAAACTGACTAGCTAATGTAACTAGGCATTAGCCATTCATCCCAGAGCTTTAATTTTATGTTTTATATATTAGGGTTCCCCTGGTGATTTTCCACGTACTTCATTAAGTTCTGACTTGAGGACGTCTGCTCTGGATAAGTACACAGAGCAACACAACACAAAACATCCTAAACCTCACATCTCTTAGCATTGCCAACACAAACATCACAGGTCTTCTGATGAACACTTAACCTCTACATGTTCTCTAAGTAGAGAGTGCCTAGAGTCTCAGAGCTGCACAGACACCAGCAGACATTCTGTGAAAACACTGCCAAGACCCTCTTGACATCTGTGGCAAAAGCATCGTGTCTTCTAAATATATGTCCTGTTTAAGTGGCTTTTAAAGCATAAGCATGGTGCCTTTAAAAGCAGTTAGAAACAAGAGGTCAAACTATAAAACTGAAGAGGTTAGAGAAGAAATCAATTGTGTATCAATTGTCAAAACTCAACTTTAAAAGGCAGAGGTGCTCAGAAACTACGTTACAGACAGGGTAAATGGAAAAGAAATCTCCAGGTTGAAAACAGCAAATGCTAATCGTGGGGGTGGGAGCAAGGAGTCTTGACCAATTGTAAAGATGAGAAAGCATTTCCCTTCTGCAATGAAAAACTAAAACTGTAGATCAGGCGTTCAGGGGAAAAGAATCATTTCTGTTCATGCCTGGAGAAATTAAATACCCTTACCCCTGTTAGAGAACTGAACTGTGTCTCCCAAAATTAACATGTGGAAGCCATAATCTCCAATGTGACTATATTTGAAAACAGCTTTGTGTAGTTTCAGTAGAAACAGTACTTCAAGTAACTACACAACCACTCTGCTTTTCACTCTCAGTATTTCCTTAATTATTTCAGGAAATAATTAAGACTAAATGAGGTCATAAGTGTAAATAATTAAGAATAAATGAGGTCACAAGTGTGGGGCCCTAATCCAATAGGATCGGTGTCCATATAAGAAAAGGAATGGACACCAGTGATTTGTCCTTCCTTACATACCCAGAGTAAAAGCTAAGTGAGGACACAGTGAGAAGGTGGCCTTCTGAAAGCCCGAAACAGAGGTCTCACCAGAAACCAACACTAATATACTACGATTTCCAACAAACTGAATACCTGGCTCCTGATTTTTTTTTTTTTTTTTTCGAGACCCGAGTCTCGCTCTGTTGCCCAGGCTGGAGTGCAGTGGCGCGATCTCAGCTCACTGCAAGCTCCGCCTCCCGGGTTCACGCCATTCTCCTGCCTTGGCCTCCGGAGTAGCCCGCCACCACGCCCGGTTAATTTTTTTGTGTGTTTTTAGTAGAGATGGGGTTTCACCATGTTACCCAGGATGGTCTCGATCTACTGACCTCGTGATCCGCCCGCCTCGGCCTCCCAAAGTGCTGGGATTACAGGCTAGCTCTTGATTTTTATATGCCCCCAAAATAGTCTCTGTCTCACTCAGTGGACGTTCCACCTCCAAACTTTTGTAACTATTTTCTCCACTCATCATCTTCTCCCTACTATTCCAGTTTACACACATGCTCTTCATTATAAGCTTTGCTCATCTTCTCTAATAAATTTTGCTTACCCCTTTAAAAATAGTCCTCCAAGAGCTCCGTCTTGGTAACTTAGCATGCACTGTATCATACAGCCATTTGTAAGGCCCCATCAGTGACTCCACCTGTATGTGGTCATCTTTATATAGAAACGCAACCAGAATGGAGACTTAAAATTCTAGAAGAGCTTTAGTTCTTTCATCACTCTGATCTAAATCAAGGGGCACTGCAGTCAGCAGCACCCAGAGATACTCCAATGTCACTAACTAGCATACCAAGAGCATTCAAGCTGCTTCGTGAGCTTATCTTTCCCCTTCTAACTTTATGGGTGGTAGGGCAGAGAAATGACACCAAGCACATCTACAATCAGGCCTGAAATCAGAAGCAAACTGATAGTGTAACAACATTCAGGGACTTCAGTGACACTTTCCTGGAACACTGAGTGCCCAAAAGGGCTGGGCCATCAGCTTCCCCTCAAGAGGGGAAAAGAACCACCCACTTTCTACAACAGATTGAGTGTTAAACACATGTACAGCAGGCCTCTTGCAGGAGAAAAGGCAAGCTGTCCTACCAGAGTTCCTAAAAGCTTCTGAGGACAATTTTTCTTAGGGAGTGAAAAGATATATCCTAATCCATACTGGATAGATAGTCTCCATTTTTCAAATTCAAGGCTGAATAAGATATATTCAGTTTTAAACATTCCTAGAATTTGAGAATTCCAAAGTATCGACCATTTTTACATCAAATAATTACATTAGTCAAACCAGACTAATTATTAAAATTACACAAAGCTTGTACAAATCAATCCTTAATGTTTAGGAAAATCATTAAAAATTTTGTGTGGCTAAACCAGTCTAATCTTTCCAGAGCCAGTACACCAACCACTTGGCAATGCTCCCTACAATCTGGAAAGATTTCCTGACCAGTAGAATATACAGATAAAATATGGCAGAGTATGCATTAATGTTCCCATCTTCTCTTGTTTTAATAATATGTAGAGAGCCAGGACCATATAAATTAGGTATATACAGCTCCTAGAAAAATAAAATTTAACTAAAGCTAAAGATTAACACTTCTTTAACCAAATTTCCCGCCTTATTTTATCTTATGCACGCCTACAAAACATCTGTATACATGCCTTATAATAGCTTTTGATCAACTGCTATCAAAACAAACCAAAGGAGTAAAATAATCTTACTGCTCCTTAGACGTTAAAAAAAACACATTTCGAAGCAATATTTTCAAAGTCGACAACTTTGAAAAATTAAGTCCCTACCTTTATAGGCCACAGGCTCGGTATAATCAAGTGGGTAGTTTGTTTATATTTTATATAAGACTCCCTAAGAACCTAAGATCCTGCCAGTGACTAAGAAATGGAGAAAATGTTGGGCGTGGTGGCTCATGCTTGTAATCTCAGCACTTTGGAAAGCCGAGGCGGGTGGGTCACCTGAGGTCAGGAGTCTGAGAACCGCGTGGCCAACATGGTAAAATCCCATCTCTACTAAAAATACAAAATTAGCCGGGTGTGGCGGCACATGCCTGTAAGTCCCAGCTACTCAGGAGGCTGTGACAGAAGAATTGCTTGAACCTGGGAGGCAGAGGCTGCAGTGAGCCGAGATCACGCCACTGCCCTGGAGCCTGAGGGAGACAGAGCAAGACTCCATCTCAAAAAAATAAAAATAAAAAATAAATGGAGAAAACAATATTGTAAGTACTGGAAAATACTATGTCCATAGTCATTAATATATAAAATGCCTCAAAAATAGGATTGTCATAAAATACAGAACCTCTTACAGAGAAGAAATTTTAAGTTGCCAATATTAAAACAGAATTTAAAATCTCAAGATTCCACGTATTTAAGAGCAAATATTCCTTTGTTCATCACAAAGCTGAGACAAAAACAAGACATTTAATGGCAACGTATCTCTTCCCTCAAAGCTGATTTTATTACTATTTAGCATTTCCAGGAAATAATTTCTAAGAGCTAAACCATCATTTTTAATACTGACTCCTCTTCACAGCCTGCTCCGCAGCACACCACCTTCTTACAAACCAGGGTAAAAAGCGCATAAGTGTATGTTTAAATGACTTTCTTGATCAATATCGTTTCCCACCAGATTTTGGAATATTATGAAAACGAAGTGTACCCATTTTGGTCCTTGGACCTTTGATTGTTTCTTAATTTTTATGAGAAACAAAAACTTTAACAGTAACATACTTCGGCAATCCAAAGAAGAATTAAACCAAAAGACAAACGAACTTTCTAGGGCCTACTATAAAACACTAGAGTTAGAAGGCTGATCAATGTTAACATATAACTCTGGGTCAAGCCCTGGTTATGGGGCTTTCACTGGGTTATTACAGTTCCTGTTATTTACAAATGTGGAAGCTTATTACATATAAAAGCTCTTAGTTCTAATAAGGTTTGGATAACTTGCAATCTCCATTTAAAAAGCCTCTTCCTCACAATTACCATCCATTTGAAGAGCGATTTGACCCATACTCTGTCCTTTGAGACATCACATAAAAGGACTCTCACCTACTCAAAAATCAATCTTTTCAGTCAGATGAAATCTTAATGAAAGCTGAGATCATCTTGAGGAAAGCAAAATACTGCCAAAAGGCAAAAACAGCTTCACACTCTAATGGTAAACCCACAAAGTTGCCAGATTATAATTCTGCTGCTTAGTCATTATGATCCAAAGGTGCATGATTTGCCTCACTAGGGTGATGGCTCTCTGTAAGATATCCAGGGTTTACCATCCTTACAGAGAGCCTTGACACTATTATTGCCAAATCTGTATGTAGAGTTAGTTCCCTGCACAAGAAGGTATTTAATCATAGCTCTATAATTTTTTTCAAAACAAAGAGTAATATCCCAAATATGTAAAAGATATTCTGAGAACTGCCCTTGCCCTATGTCCTTTGTATAGGTTATTCTACTGATGCAATATCACAGTCATGGAATATACTAGAGAAAATAGATTTGGACTTGCTTATCTATTCATTTTAACCCCATTTTCTTCATTCCAAATAATAAGGATGCATCTGAGAGATAGCTAACTATAAAGAATGAGGACAGGGACAATGGACTGCAAAGCTGGTTGATGCAGTCTAACTCACAAGCATGACATGGTAGCCAATTTAGCTAAATGGACACAGGTTGAATTAACCTGACCTTTATGCTTCAATGTCCTAATTTGTACAATAGCTACCATCTGCCCAGCTGAGTCCTGAGCAGCTAACAATAGGATTTGAAGAGTTTAAGATTTGAGACAAAAATGAACCAAAATCCAGAATGAATTCTACTAGTTCTACTTAAGCCCAAAAGTGAACTTCTATCCTCTGTTTGAAAGAAAAACACAACCGTTTTCAAAAAAAATACAACCAGTAAAGGCACTACAAAAGAGAACGACTTTCTAAAATCATTAAACTGATCTTAAATTATAATACATGCTAAGTCCCCAGTACATCACAGGAACAGGGTAAATATAAACACAAACTAAATGAAGAAATGTGTAAGTCATCTTCATGTTATCTGGTAAATCTCATGTAAGATACACTTCAATAAAATCCCCAAAGGCCAAGTATTGGGAATTCAAAACAGAAAGGGTGCTTGGTAGCAGGGGGGCATGGGTGGCAGATAATGACAGAAATAATTAAAGGTAGGGACTGAGAGATTTTTTAAAGTGCACCATGTGTAGGATTTAGGGTTGCCATAATGATATACTTGAGTGAATAAAAAGTATAGGATACGGGCGTGGTGGCTCACACCTATAATCCCACCACTTTGGGAGGCTGAGGCAGGTGGATCACCTGAGGTCGGGAGTTTGAGACCAGCCTGACCAACATGGAGAAACCCCATCTCTGCTAGAAATACAAAATTAGGCGGGCGTGGTGGCACATGCCAGTAATCCAAGCTACTCAGGTGGCTGAGGCAGGAGAATTGCTTGAACCTGGGAGGTGGAGGTTGTGATGAGCCGAGATCATGCCATTGCACTCCAGCCTGGGCAACAAGGGCGAAACTCCACCTCAAAAAAAAAAAAAAAAAAAAAAAGGTATGGGATAAGAATTCATGGGCCATGATCAAGATAAAAAGTTATTTGGCTACTTCATGAAGTAAACATTGCATCTGGCAAAGAATGGAGAACTCTGAATGCCTGAAAGTGTTTGAAATCTGTTCTGTAAGCAATAAGGAGCCGCTGAAGGCTTCAGGCAGGAAGACAGAGCCAAAGCTGTCCTTTATCTGTCTCTTATAAGGTTCTAAGTCAAATGTGCCTAAATTCTGCAAGGTTCTTTATCTGAGGAGACAGTTCATAACATTAGTGCAAAAAGGTCACAACAGCAAAACAGAACTCTTTATTTGATTCAATAATTTAGTTCTAATACCTGGGCAGAGAGAATTCTAGTATAGTTGTTACTGTGCCACTCTGAAGCCAGACTGCCTGAGTTCTAATTCCAGCTCTGTCATTTACTGTATCTTCGGGCCAGCAACTTAAATCACTCTATGTTTCCTTATCTATAAAATGGCGGGGGGTGGGGAGAGATAATTATACTACCTACATCTCAGAGTTTTGTAAGAACTCAGGTGAGTGAATCCATGTAGACTGCTTAGAACAATGCCTGGCACAAAGAAGCAGCCTTCAAATTATGCTGACACAACCACTTCTATGCCATACCCTTTGACATCTGATAAATGTTATTGTAACATTTCATATAAAGTAAGAGAATATTGATTCTGCCTTTGTAGGGGGTGCATGCGTGTGGGAAGGGAGATCAGGGAGGCGTCAGATTCTTCTGTTCCTATCCTTCAAAACCACAAGCCAAGAGCTATATACCTAGGTGAACACTTTCCATTTCCAATAGGCCTTGTCCATTTTTCCCTTCTCGATGGTTTAAAATGGTTCCCAGGCACATGTGTAATTAAATTCATTATCTTAAAGAACTGCTTTAGGAAATGCAGCAATCAAACCTGCTACCATCCATTTTTTATAGATAGATATAATTACAACCTAATAGGCATCATTTAATCAAGATTTAACAATTAGGTTCTTAAATCCAAAACTTGATCATTTTCTTCCTTGATATGTGTACAAAATTTTCTCCCAGGTGGGGGTCATGTAAAGTGAAGGACGGAAGAACTATTAAAACCCTTATCATAATGGCCTTCCTAAAGTGCTAATTATTACACAATTAAGACAGACAATCTAACTAGAGAACCTCAGAAAATCTAATACAATCTCACAGAAGCTTTTTAAATTTTTTTTCCATCTGTCTCCAAACTACCGACAAAAAAAACCCCAAAATACAAAGTAGGACCTCTCGCCTATGACTTCTAAACAAGCAAATAAAGTCAGGAGTAGCACTAACCTTTCCCCTGGTCCTGACATCACCCTCTCAGATCTTTAGAGGAGAAAAGCAACCCTGTTTGTTACCTTGTTTCCCATCCCACATTTTAAGAGATAAGAAATCCAGGCCCTGAAAAGTGAGTATTTTCCTAAGGCACTCAGGGAGAAACCCGGACTAGAACCTAGGTGTCCCTCCATACAAAACAAGATTTTGTACTCTTACCCCACCCCACCATGTGAGTGGGGAAAAGCAGAATTTTGAGGGCCTACTATCTTCAAGTCTGATCACTGGGTCTCTCACATCTAATTACAATATCCAGCCCCATTTCCAACTAAATAAGATTCTTAGTCACTGATGCTTAATAGTAACTCTTGCTACTCCCAGCAGCCAACACCCTAGTTTGAAAGACATGCAGGTCACTAATTAGTGCATCTTCTATTGAGAGCCCCTAATTGCCTTACCACACCCAAGGTGCTTCCGGCTAGACTAAGCTTCTTTACAGACCTAATACCCCACACAAGAGACACATAGTTGAGCAAGAAATCTATTAAGAATTAGAAAACCCTGAAAGGGCTCTATTTATCACTGAAAAGAGAAATCTTAAGCTCTTTATAGTTTCCCATTCTCTTTCCTTTCCCAAAAGCTGTAAGAGGTCTCCCAGCAAATCTAAACCAAGCCCTCACTTTTAAACATAGCTGTCCAAGGACTGTGTGGGTGGGTGCAGGGGACAGACCTAATCTTTCCCTATGCAAGATTGGAAGAGCATTAGAGAAACAAAGCATTAAAGAAACAAAGCCTTAAAGTCCAATATTTCTCCTAAAATAGCCTCATTAAGGCAAGTTTTCTTCGGTCTTCCAAAGAATTCCAATTTAAAAATGAGAAAAGAAAGTAGCTAATAATGAGAGCTGCACCATAAAGCATCCCAATCAACCTTTCATTATTCCCATTCTGTAGGTCAGACATTTAAGGTTTGGAAAGGTGGAGTAACTCTGAATAGGGACCACACATTCTGAACCTGAGGTGTAACAATCAAGTCCTAAAACAGTAGAGTTCCTATTCCTCTCCTCAGCTTATTTTAACACCAAATGTGTAACCCAGGCTATCTGCTCATGCAGGGGCCTAAGTGCACCCCTCACAACTCGGGATGGTAGAGCCCAACCACAGCTCTACTAAGCCAGAATGAGCAAATGGCACCATGCTTCCATGAGGAGAGCGACCCCACAAGCTGCAGAACATGTCCAGCCTAGCCCCCTTCCCTCTCATTCAACGATGAAGTGAAATGCACTACAGCCCCATATGCCTAAGACATTAGATGGACATTTTGAGAATTCTTTCAAAGAACATAGGTCATTATTCCATACTTTGCAAAACTACTTCAGATTACTTGGTTTTGGGGGTAGAGAAGCAGTATAGAATGCTTCTCAGGCAAATGAATCTACAAAATTAGAAAATTCGACTTACTTAAAATAACTTACAGTAAAAGTTTAAAACTAAACTTTAAATTTAGTTTGGGAAAGCAGATGACGTATGAAATTTTTTATTCAAACACTAATTTAGATCTATCTTCATCCAATATGGGTGCCTTCAAGGGCAATGAGTAGCTTTTTAAATCTCCTCAGAGGATCGCATTCACATTAAACAGAAGCCACAGGAAAACTGGCATTAACATTTCCTTCCTGCTTGTTGGAAAGAAAGGCACCTTATTTGAGGGCTTTCCAGATCAAGAACACATTTTATACCAATAAACTTTACAGTTAGACCCAGCAGAGACCTATAAATCAAGGCTAATTGTGAACTGTATAGCAACCACCCCCTGCCTTCCATTTTTACATTTTATTTCCATTCGGAGCTACCTAACACAGAAGCCCTCCAGACTATTTCTCAAAACTTTCTGTTTGCAAGTAGGTACACTTACCCAGGAATAGCTGAAGTATGAAATAAATATTAAGAGTCTAGAAAAAATACAAAAACGTTACTGAAAATAGGCTCAAGTTTAATTTAAAAAAAAAAAAACATTTAAAACTCAACCTCTGCCTTCTTTTAAACTCGATGAAATTTTCTCAGGTTGAAGATTTTTTAAATCTACAAGGGATTTCAAAATTAAAAACTAGTATTTCTTCTCTCAAATGTTGTGCTTGAAAGCAAAAGTTTTATTGTCATTCATTCAACAAATATTAAGCTCTATGTACAGGAACTATTGGAATACAAAGTGTGTATCTGCCTTCAAGGGCTACACAGTTTTCAGATGAGTAAATTTCTTGCAAGCAGAAATTCCAGAATATCAATGGTCCTCACCAACATAGGTGTCGTAGCTAAAGGACTTTAGTTTTAAACAGAAATCAACATCATTAAGAATGCTAGATGTCACTGTTACTGACATTTCTTGATCCAGTCAGGGCATACAAAGGTCAACATCTGACAACAGAATGTTCAGGAATTAGTTATCCAAACAAAATGCAGAAAATGTCTAAATCAGCACATGTGAAACTAGAAAAATTAACTGTATTAGAATATTAAATGTGGAATCATACACAGAAAAATAAATGGGCACCCCTCACCACCAACACCCTATTTTGCATTTTAAAGGGGGAAGGGACTCCCACAGAGTTTTCTTCTAACAAGCACTGCAAACAGGAACTGACAGGTGGAGCCCTGATTGATAATGGTGGTTTTAGATGACATCTCACCTCCCTCCTCCTTACCCACCTAATCCCACGACTAATGGGGGGAGGGGAAATAAAAACAGTGGAAGATTGTTTATCTGTTTTGTTTTGTTTTTTTCTTAAGTGCAGGTGTGTTCCACAGTTGAAGAAAGAGGTGACGATTCTATACACACCCTGGGTACCATTTAGGCAATATCTACTTGAGCAACAAACTAGGACAATGAAACCAATACAGGAAAAAGAAAATGCATGGAGTAGGTGAACTACTCCAAGATGCATTTTTAGCTCACGTGATCTTCCAAAGTGCTCCAAGAATGTTGCACGTAGATGTTTGGTAATGTGTGTATTTATCGACAGCGTCAAGAGCGCTATAAAAGAAATACATGCATAAATCATAGAATGTTAGTGCTACAAGGGACTTCCAAACACTAGCCCACAGCCTCAATTTTTAGGCAGAGAAAGCAAGCCCCAAGACTTGGCCAAACTTTCTAGTGATAGAACTTGCTAGTGATAGAACCAGGTCATAGCATTCAAGTTTTCAACTCCCAAAGACAATCTTACCTCCAAAGTACTCCAATTCCATGGCTTTATTCTTAAATTTACCCCTCCCCTAGAAAGATGACTGTCCACTCCTCCCTACAATAGATTCCAAGTTTTAAGACTCAGATGGGCCTAGCCCTGTCTTCCAAGAATCCATTAGTCTAATCCAGTGGTTCTCAAAGTATGGCCTACGAACCCAAGAGTCCTCTGAGACTTCCTCATACATCCGGGAGGTCAAGAGAATGCCTTTTTCTCTCATAAATGTACAGTAGAGCTTTCTAAAGGTTACATGTGACACCTGCTTCTGCATTCAGTCTGTTGCAATGAGAATACAGGTGACTAGATCTATTAAGCCAGATGTTAAAGAAATGTAAAATGTAAAACTATGCCACCATTATTTTTTAAAATATGCATATTCTTCACTTTAAAATATTTTTTAATATGTAATGGGTTTGCTATTTAAACATGTTTTTAAACTTTCTCATCTTAATTTCTTATACAGTAAATATTGATAAACATAACAAACAAAAGGTCCTGGGGTCCTCAATAATTTAAGTGGATAAAGGGATCCTCTGATCAAGAACTCTGAGAATCACTGGTCTAATTCATTACGACATAAGCACGCCTTTATGGTGAATCCCTTTAGCCCATACAGATAAACCTTAGAACAGCTTCCAACTACTCTCCTTACCTTCAAATGGATGTTCCTCCAGCTCTGGGACTATGTAAACTACTTCTTATGCCCAGTACCACCCTGATTTATAAGAAAAAGATGTTAATCATCTCGACTTCCTTTAATGTAAAATTTTTACATAAACATTGTGGGAGAAACATAACCGTATACTCTGGTTCTCAGAAAAGACACTTTACAAAGCATAATAAGCTATTACATGTTTCATGTTGCATACTTACACTGGTTTAGAAAAATGCTTGAGTATCCTATGAGTCTACAGAATACAAAGCATGCCAAAAGCAGTTTCTCACTTTCATTTGGGGGTTTCCATCCTAGTCAGGAAGCCAAGCATGCTCCATCTTCCTTTCAAAGCCCTGGTTCCTTCCTCCTCAAGGCCCCTTTAGCCACATCAGCCCATGTCTTTTGCTTCAGTTTTCCTCACACTAAGCCATCCTACAAAAGTGTTCCAAGTCTGGCTCTCTCAAACAAAAAAACAGCAATGTTCCTGTGTGGATTTCAATGTCCTCTAGAAACCCACTCACGTTCCAATAATCAAAACTTTTTCCTTACATGCTAGGAGTACATCACACTTAATCCTCTTCTCCCAGGAATCGGGGGTGGGGTGGGGGGACAACTCCCCCTACTTGCATAAAAGAGCTCAAGTGCTACTCACATCTACCTGGTTACAGGAACCTTTTCCCAATGTTTGCAGTAGACCTCACCAAACTCCCCTCCCACAAACTCACACATTTTCTGCCTCTGGACTGTCAAACAGACTTGGAGAACTTAAAAGTAGCACCCACATCCTAGTGTTTCTGAGCACCCAAGGACCACGCACAATGCTCAGCTCAAGGCAGGCAGTGAATGCTAACAAACAGCTTATATGTAGGGAAAGTGGAAATCTATTAAAATGCTCTGAAAAACCCAAGGGGGATCAGCTTTTGAAGTAATTAGTAATTCTACTGTAACAATTTGTGCAAATTAAAAAATATATATTTGATGCAAAAAGATAACCACAGAACTGTATAAAAGATGGATTTATTTTTTATTATTTATTTGTTTATTTTATTTTTGAGACGGAGTCTCGCTCTTGTCTCCCAGGCAGGAGTGCAATGGCATGATCTCGTCTCACGGTGACCTCCACCTCCCAGGTTCAAGCAATAAAAGATAGAAATATTTAATTCCTTCAAACCTACACCTGAGAGGTTAACAATTTCATAAACAATTTGAACACTTTCAAAGAAAATACAAACATGTAAAGGCACAGGTGAGGAAAAGTAAATACTTAATACACAGACAGATCTTTTTGAATGCTCTCTGAACCTTGCTTTTTACATTTCAAGATCAGTACATACTCTTTATTTAAAGATTACTATATAAAAGAGATATATACCCTAATTAATTTAACCAATCCCCTGATGAACATTCCAAGGCTCTGCTATTTCAAACAGTGCTTACAATAAATACCTTATACAGTAAAGCAAAAATGTAAATTTAAAGATAGAAATTGCTGGTTCGTAGCCTATTTGCATTTTTAATTACACTAGTCACTGCCCAAAAAACCCTATAAAGACTTATCAGTTTGCAATCCCACCTAAGCATAACCTACGTTTTTAAAAAGGAAATAACGCAGCAGTGTAGAGGAGAGGGCACTTGGAGAAGGAAAGGCAAGTCAGGAACCAGCCACAAGGTCACATTCACCAACCGTAATCACTATACCTAAGACTTTAGACAACACATCTTAGCATCAGTCTTGAATGTATATGAAATGAGACTGCTGTTCAACACCGTAGGTAGGGCCTTTCTAGCTCTAACATTCTCTGATGTCCTTGAACTTGTTATATATAAGAAATGTACATTAAATATGAAGACAGAATGCTTATTCTCTTGGGCTACCCAAGAACAATAAATAAATGCTGGGAAAGTCAACTGCAGCAGTGGGAACATACATGCTCTGACAAACCCCTGCTAGGAATTTCAAAATGGAAGTGAAATTGAGACTGAAGGAAAAGACCACCTAATAGGAAAGACAAAAGCCATTTCAAAATGATAAACAAAAAAAGACGTTAATCATTTGGGGATTTTCCTAGTTTAAAACAAACCACATCTCCGTAAAAGAAATATGGCTAAATGGCTATAACAAGCAAAGGCCAAAGCACCCTCATGGCTACTAATAAATAAAAAGGTACAAACATCCCTTTTAAGTCTGCCATTTGAGAGAGTGGATATTAACAAGAGATATGATTTGCTAAGCTAAATAAAAGTCTTCATTAACAGGAAGTGACAGGATCACAACCCTGCTGCTGATGAACTGCCAACATAACCAAGGTCTTCAATGAAGGGTTGCCCATTTAACATACTGCAGCTTTAAAATGAGTTGCTTTAGAACAAACAGTTCTATGTCAAGGCAGGCCCACAACATACAAAACAGATGGAACTGCTACTGTACCTGGGGTTTGTGTGCATACCCATGCATGAGCGTGAGCCTGGTTTATACCACAGGAGAACCAGACCAATAACACTTCTTAAAGTTAGCCATCCATGATTAGAGCATCTACCTTAGACCTCAACTTCTCTATCTGCTTCCAAAGATACTCAGTGTAGAGCAGAAAGCATTCTTCTGATAGCCGAAGGGAGTTCCACACGGCTGTTAAATGACTGGCCCAGTGGCCATCCATGGAGACCCCTCCTTATTCCTGGCAAACACAAGACATTTCAGCCCAACCTTGAAGCAGCCAGTATCTTTTTAACATAGCACACTTTGAAGCTGTATTAACAGGTCATAAACACATGTAAAAAGCATAGTTTCAGCTTAGTCAAAGTGGTTACAGAAGCATCACTGCATATTTTTTTCTGGGTGGTCCAAGTAAACTAAACTCACCAACTAGACTGCACATAGATATCATAATTCTTAATTATTCACAGGTATGGATGAAAAGAAACAGCACTGTAATAAAAAAGTTAATCTTAAAATATTAAGTTATTCAGTATCCAGCACTTAATTACCATATAGTAGTAAGTGATACCTAAAAAACATAGAAATGTTTGATATAGTTTAAATATCAACAATTTTTATTAACTCCAATTGGTTAAATATGTAGAAGACAACTTCATAGCAACCAAAATACCAAGACCGAATACACAATTAAAAGAAAAACAAAACTTGCATGTAATATTTACCTTCAGTATATATAATTTTATAATTTTAATCTTCATTTTAAAGACATAGGACCTATTAGATTCAAGAAATCAGACTAGCCAGGTGAGGTGGCTCAGGTCTGTAATCCCAGCACTTTGGGAGGCCAAGGCAAAAGGATCCCTTGAGCCCAGGAGTTCCAAGACAAGCCTGGGTAAGATGGTGAGACCCCATCTCTACAAAAAAATTTAAAAAGTAGCCAGTGGCAGTAAAGTATGCCTACAGACCCAATTACTCAGGATGCTGATACTGGAGGATCCCTAAAGCCCAGGAATTCGAAGTTACAGTTAACTATGATCATGCCACTGCAGCGAGACTAAATCTCTTAAAAAAAAAAAAAAAAAAAATCAGTAATAAGACAATAAGACTTACTATATTCAGGAAACAAAGTTATAAGAATCACTGACATCAAAGAGCTTCCAATGTAGTTGAAAGTAACATTTAAGTTGTGCCCTAAAAATTTAAACCAATTTAAAAAGCTATTAAGAAGTGACCAGACACCCAAGGCAATGGAAAGTTGTTACCCAAGTGCCCATTCCCTGACCAGCTACTTAACTCTCATACCTGCTGTTCCCGTAATGCCAGAAGTAAAATTAAAATTCTCCTCTCCTGAACTAAAACTTGGTTTGCTTCTCTCCAAATTCCATCAAGAGTTAGGTTACTGTCTATATTTTCAGCAGCTTCTTTCTGCACCCAAGGAAAAGTGGCTGAAATCTAAAAGCTGTGATGAAATAATATCCACCTACAAAGAAAATGCTATATCCATGTTAAATCAAACGATTTTAAGTGGTATAAACTAAAAGGCATGCAAAGTTTTTATTATCTTCCTAAAGACCAGCTTATATTAAAAATAAAAGAAAACTGTTTGCCAGAGTCCACCTCTCTGAGGAAACTAACAGCACAGTCAAGTAAGCTTAATAATCTAATAAGGTGTTCAGAAAGACACTATTTTAAAATATCATATCCTTATCATGGATTCACTGTACTCTTCAGTTCTGGTGAACCGTGCGAGTGAGGAAACTAGTCAGATAGATAGAGAATTTACTTCCTCATTTTCTTTATCCTTTTTTCCTTGTCTTTTCCAATTGCTTAGACTAACTTCCCAGATTCTACCCATCTCCTACGAACACACCTAGCCCTTTAGGATTAAGGAACTCCACAGAAGCCACTGACATTTTTTTTTAAAGTGTTTTTCAACACTCTTAAACAACAAATGTCTTCCAAAGTTTCTACAAAGAAAACTGCCTAAGTCTCTTCCATTCCAACTAATATTTTAAAAACAATTCCAATTAATATGGTATTTCCTTTTAGTTACAATTTAAATGAATACTGGAAGGAACACAATATGTTAAAGCAATGGGGTGGTTTGTCAGAGGGATTATCTAAAAGGTCATTCATACACAAACCAAATAGTCCAATCAATGACAAAATACAACTGTGGATGAATTAGTGAAATTCTAATTTAAGCCAAGCAAAAAGCCTAACAAATATTCCTAAGTTCTTAATGCATCAATTAATACATTAGAAAGTGTTATTTTAAAAAATACTGATAATATTTCAAAATCTGATGAAACAGATTTTCAAAGTCATGGGTAAAGAGAAAAAAGGATTTAGACATTGCAGATCTCACTGCTGGGCTTTGCATTCACCATATAGTTTTCAGAGTACAAGTTGTCAAATTATGTTGTCCTGCAAAGAACATTAAAATTGGTTTCTCATAAAAAATACATGAAGACATATCTATGGTGGGATACAAGCTAGGTGGCAGGAAATCAGCTCCAGGACTCCAAGTTCACCATGAATTTATCAAGGAGAATAGAGTTTAATTTTAGGACCTCTGTCTATTCTTATGCCTATAAAATTAAAACTAGCTTGTTTTATGTACAGCAAAATAAGGTAGCTAGGAAGGAAGTCAACAAATGACCTTCACTAACCACCTCCCACACTGTGTTACAAGCCTTAAAGGTTATTTTCCTTCACAGCACAAATCACAATTATATATAATAATTTGTAGAACTTTAACATAATGTCTCCTCCAATGTACTCTAAGTTCCATATCAGCAGGGAGTATACTGTATTCACTACTATAGTATTAATACCTAAGGCAGTGTGTGGCATATAGTAAGACCACAAATATTTACTAAACAAATGAAACTTTGCACAGGAAACAAAGACATGTTCACAATGTAAACTGGCAAAATAATTGTTTTTAAAGCACTGCAGGGCAGAAAAGCCTGGATCAACAAATCAAAAACTGAATAGAACGATAATTAAAAAGAGCAAAATGCCATTCATGTGAGGAGGCCAGAAATAATAAAATAATAAAATGTTAAATGCTAGGAAGAGAGAGATAAGTTTAAAGTTTTAAAGTGGCTACTAATAAAAACTTTAGAAGTAAACATTTCAAATATTCATAGGCTAATATTTAATAAACTGTCATCAAATTGCCTCATTTCTTTGAGATGATAACAGAGAATAATCACAGGCAATGAGAGAGAGAAATAAATGTTAGCCATAATGAAAAATTCCTTATGGGTAAAGGTCCAGAAAATTCCTTAAGGAGACAGAACTATAACAGCCAAAACTTAAAGTCCCTGGATCTCTTAATGCTTCTGAATTCCACAGGGAACTGGGGAACTACAGAAGCATTTTACCCAACAAAATCTCTAGTAGTCTTCGCCAAATTTAAGGAAACACAGTAAAAATTAAAGAGAAATGGTACATATTCGTTAAGGTCAAAGTTTAAGGTTACTACGTCCTATAAAATGCAATGATGAGTAAAATGCTACTGAGCTTTCACTCTCAACAATTAATTTCTGCTTCATCTTGTGATATTCTAAATTACAGCTAAAAGGTACCGAGCAGCCTTGGCAGGATCCCACCTGACTGCTTTGTGCATAGCCTGTTGGGCCAATTTTATACCAGAGGCACCTGCTTGAAATATGTAGAGACAATCTGATGACCTTATTTTCTCAGGTTTACACCAGCTTTGCATAGCACAAGGATAATATTTATACTCTAGAAAGAGTAAAATATTTGCAGAGATGATAAATCAGAGAACATGTTGGCATGCAGCTACTTCAGCTTCTCAATTCTAAGACATTTGGATTGAAAGATGCACCACTAACCTCACAGCTTAGGGGGACAAGGAATCACGACATTAAGTAAATGTAAGAGACTCAAAAGTAATATAAAAATTGCATATGTAAGACATGAGAAAACATGGGAGTAGTTAAGGCAGTTTTTGCAAAAATTTTCCTGTAGAGACTGAAATTCTAGTAAGATTACCTATCAGTCATGATTTACTTACAGATGCAAATACTTTTCAATTGATTATCAGTCTCAAGTACTATATTCTTTCTTTAAATTATTACCTCTATTCCAGATTTTTGAGTTCTACTACTCTAGTGACCTTCAAATATTTTCCTGAATTTCTACTACAAACACACTATGTGAGATCAAGTAATGAACAAGCACAGATGGCCTCTTTCTAGGGAAGAGCAAAAAAGTCATTTTGAATCTGTAATTCTTTGTCATCCACCCCCAACCAATTTTTCCGACAGTAAAGTTGGATAAACAGTAAAGTTGGAGAAATACTGAAAATTTATGGAGAAAGGTGAATCAAGAACAATCTTTACTGAGTGGATATTTTGTTTATTCCAATTTGGATATCATACATCCTACTGAACACCTGACCTGCCATTTTTTCCTCAGAACAAAAAGTGGTATTTCTAAAATCCCACCTGATTGGGAACACATTTTTTTTCATAAACCTAACAAGTTTAAAAAAACAGCCTTTACAGATTATCTACTACAATGAGCCAGGGTTATCTCAATGTCACTTTCACCTTTTTCTTGATTTTAACAGCATCCTAAAAAAAGCCTGAAAACAGTGTCTTCATTTCCTTGCTTACAGATAATAACCAATCCATACTTTGTACGGTTCCAAAAAGTAATCCTGCAAGTCAAGGATGCCAGCTGGCATCAGAAAGTCACCAGCCTGTGATGGAATTGCCTCCAGAAGTCACCCAGTCATGGACCTAAAATAATCCAAGGTCAGAATCCTGGCCCTGAGGAACAAGTTGTGGGCATACTGCTAGGAGTGCTATAGGGACCACAGAGAAGCTTAAAAAAAAAATTATAAATATAAACAATAATGCTGGTACAACAACCCCTCCACTGGGGAACCAAACAGCCTCTACAGCAATTTAATATGGAGGTGAGGTACAGTTGCTGCTGGAGTCACACCATTTTATTACAAAACACCCCTAAGAGAAGCAATATATTCTCCAAACATGAAAACTGAGTTGCTTCTTGGATCTGATTTCAGCCACCTCAAACAAACTACAGCCAGCAGAACTACCAAAAGTGGAAAGAACATCATCATTCTAGGATCAATGGAAAGAGGTACAGAACTAGGAGTCTGACCTGATCCTACTTCCCCACTTAGTTGTGTCCTTGGGCAAACCACCTGACCTCTGAGCTTCATCTTCCTCCCCTATAAAACATCACCCCAGGGAGCTGTGGCAAATTTCTCTAAGGACAGAAAGACTAGGTGTTATCACCATTAATAGAGGAAATGTTCCATCTTCTGGTTCCATCACCTTGGGGTAGTTCACCATCTTCAACTGCCAACTCCACATATTTTTCTATCTTCCTAATGGTAAGTCAACAACTAAAAAGTGGCAGATCCCTGCTGTCCCATCCCAATCCACTGCTAACTTGACTGGCCAACATAAAATTTCTTACTCTCGCATTCTCAAGAGGGAGTCATTTGGAAGTTACCATAGAAGTTGTACAAAAGAAAAAGCAAAACAGATGTCTTTACTCTTCCTGTCTAGATCACAAACTATTATTCACTATAAAACCAACGATTTCACCCTACTGTCCACAAAACAATGTTTGTAAGTCAGCCAAACTATTTGGGAATTTTTTTTTCAGAAAGTCCAAGAATCAAGAATACAAATTATTTCCCAAACAGTTCCAACGGAAGGAATGAGCCTCTCCAGTACACCAAAAAGGTAATGCAGTGTACAGGCTGTTCAATCAACTTTCAAGGAAAAAAAAAATAAAAGCAAAAAACAGTAATGTAAATTCCATTAAGGGAGAACAGCAGCAGCCAGGCCTCAGAACACCAAGCACTGGCCTAAGAAAGCTATAGTCAGCAGCCCAGACAACACATGCTCCTAGAAGACATGGCCTTAGGCATGAAGATGACCCAAGGAGAAGGCATAGATCAATGCTCTGAAAAGCATCCCAGTTACTGTCCTGTTACTTGCTTCTTGCTCCTGCAACTATACTCCTAAAAGGGAGGAAGCCAAAAAAGTTATAATTATTTTGACTTTTCCTAGGTGTTTTGAAAATAAACGCATACCCAGAGGAGGTTGCTGGCACATAATGTTGTCAACAGAATAAAACTCTGGGGGAAACTCCCAGCTTCATGTAGTTTGACACACACGTGCCTCAGATCCACTCTTCTGGGACAACAGTGGAATTAAGACAGTCAGTTTGTCTTTCTCCAGCCACACCCTAAAACTTGAGTAGGTTTTGCATAAATATTTTCCACCTGTGACTGAGCTCTTGGCAAACTAGGAAATAGTTACTCATGCCATGAAAGAAAACCAAAGGTAACAAAAACGATATGGGAGGAACGGGGGAGGGAACAAGACACAAAAAGCAAAAAATAGACAAAATGGATGAAGAAAACACACAGTCCTGTCCCTAAAGCAATAAGCAACAACCCAGCCTGATCCCTTGATTCCCAGACTACCGGGATGTGTCCCTTTGCTCAATTCCTACAGCACTCAGTTTCTGCTATTAAATGCAAGAGTGCGGACTGTGTGATTTTTTAAGTTATTTTCTGCCTCATCTCCTTAGGCAGAGAGACCAAGAAATATGAGGTAAAGGGCACTTTATATACGTCTCAATGTTCTCAGTATACAGCTCTTAGTAATTTGTGATGAAACAGTATTACACAATCTTCCTGGCTTCTGAACATAATCTCAACACAAAAACTTGAAGAATATTTTTATAGATCCTTTAACAAAACTTAAAAACAAAATTAGATGAATTTGGAAAAGCCCTAGACTTCAAGTTAACTAGCAGCCCACATATATCAAAGTCATTAGAAGCTCCACGGGAATGACTCCCAATCTTTAGGGGGATAAAACATGCTTATTTTTACTGATGTTCAGTTCCCCACCCCAATCCAGTAACTAAGCCACCCTGAGGTGCCACAATCAGATGTTGCAGGGAGCAACAAAAACAAGCAACATATTCATCTAAAAGAATCATGTAATCATAGAGAATCATGTAATCATAGAATAGAAGACGCTTGGTACCAAGAATTTTTAAGTGCCTCAGAAAAGTAAGTTCCAAATGTACCTAACAATGATTTTTTTAAATCATACACAGATTTAAGTGTATGTAATTCAAAATTAAGTATTTAAGTAAGCATACACTTGTACTCACACTCCAAATATCAAAAAAAAAACAAAAAACAAAAAACAAAAAACAAAAATTGGCTGGGTTGCAGAGTAAGCCAATGTTTAAAACTGCCAACATGAAGCTATTATTCTGAAGGGTTTTGCTAAGATGTTCAATACAGGGGCACATTCTGATTCATCGTTATAACTGGCCTAGCTCAAGTGGCTGCCAGGAGAGCAAGGTTTTATGGGCATTGTTCCATCCTAAGAAGCTACATTAATGCTGGGTTGATAAAACAGATCTTTATATCTATTTGCCAGGCTGAACAAAAGTTAACTAGAAATGTAAGTGCTTAAAGTCACCAAAAGGAAGGCTCTACACTGACATTTTCTACCTACGTGGCATTCAACTGTATTCATCTCACTAGACATCAACACACACCGAAGTTGCTCTCTGCTATTCAAATTGCGCTATTATGCTCAGGAGTAGATTAATATTATCCACCTTCCTTATTGTAAAATAAAATTACAGCATTGGTCCAAACATGACATGTGGAGCCTTTCTACTTCTGCTGGTGCGTCACCCTGCTCTAAGGCACACACGGGAGAGCGCCTTGCTAAGGCTGCCCCGCTGCTTCTGGAGTGGGGGAGAAAAGGCTGACAACTGAAAAAAATAAAGGGGGAAGGGAGAGAAATAACACACACATAAACCACACACCTGGCAGTCTCATATCAGCTTTCTTTTTTTTCCACAACAATCTGAGGGGAGAATGTCATTTATAAGCTCACACCATCAGCAATGAGGTTAGCAGGTGGGCCACAGGCCTCTTTTAAACAGCTCATAACTTCCTATTAGTTTTTACAGCACCAAGTAACAATGTTGACCCCAAAGAATCTTAACAAATAGAAGCAGGCAAACGGCAGGGAGAAATCCTTACTCCCAATGGGGACAGGTCTAAAATCCCAGGGGGGAAGGAGAGAAAAGGTAACTTAAGCTGAGAGAAGCTCATTTTATAAAAGGAGAAACTGTTTTTCAACCAGGGGTTAAGGAAGGAGACACCCAAAACAAATCTTCTCTGAAGTAAAGGAGACTGTAAGATCTAAATGTGTAAGGAGCAATTTCAATTTAACATGATTCAAACATTATCTGCAAATACGAGAGATCAAAAGAATATAAAATCTTTAGAATTACTGCCTTTGTCGTCTTTTCAATTCACGGGGCTTCAGGAAGTAGAGCATTAGAGACACCAAGACCAGGAAAACAAACCAAGGCCAAAGTGAAACAAGTCATGCTTCATCCTCAAGGGGTAGTCGATAAATGTCGACTCCATTGTTGCTCCATCCTTCCAAGTTTTCAAGAAGCAAGACATTTGACTCTAGATCTTTATATATTACCAAACCCTAAATCAACAACTCAAAACTATTTAAAACACAGTTCAGGGCAATCAAAACACCTACAGGCCATATGAAGCTCACGGGTCACTCTTCGGGACCTGTGGCAGAAATAATTTGTCCACTGATACCAACTGCTCCTTCTGGTATCAGTGATTCACTAGGTCACAGAAGATATTCTTAAGTAAAATGTAACGAAGTGCTAAGAGCCAATGCAAAAGCACAAGCAAGACAAGAAAATAAAGGAACAAGTGAGCAGGTTGCACCTGATCCCAAATTACCAGGCCCCAGAACTAAGCACAAGGCTCAAAAGGATAAACAAGGGACAGAGGGCAAGTACAGAGGCATTCCAAAGAGGGGAGGAAGGCTGTGGGTAGTTCAAGTTCCTTGGGGAGACTATGGAGAAGGGAAGAGATGAAAGTCAAAAGCACTGATGACCTCGTATTTGGGCAAAGTCCATGAGTCATTCATAATCATAGGACAGAAAAGACCCCAAGGGTTTTTAAACAAAATAAGCCAGTTATCAGTAAATAGCACCTGGGGAGATCAAAAGTGGTGTTGAATAAACTCAAACAGAAATAGGCCTTACCTGGGAACAGGTTATAAAAACTTGTCCACTCTCTACAATAAATGTTGTATATTTAACACGTTCTGGATACTTCTGCAATAAAGGTGGATGACCCCCTCACCTGCCATGTCACCTCCAATAAAGCAAAATCAGTATAACAGAAAATTCTTACTTTTGAAAAGCAGCTCAGAGAAAACAAGATTAATTGCTCCAGAAATATTTTCCCAACCTTACCCAATTCACTGAATTTATTTTCAGATACACTGTGATTTGCTTTGAGAAATAGCTCTTACACTTCTGATATACACAAATGATGCCTAAAGAATAAAAAAAGTGCTAAACATCCTTTAAAATCTGAACAAGTGAGCAATTTCCAATAACTTACTTGACAGGGCATCCATCAATGATGTTCACACCATTAGCAATGAGGGGAAAAAATGTATTTCTGTGTAAACTCCATTTTGTGATGTATAGGAATGGATCCTTGATAAGAGGTTAAATAAAATTCAAATCAGGGAAAATGTGGACTATTTTAATATAAATGGTTAAATTTAAAATTTTGATTTTTCACTGAAAAAATATGAGAAATTTAAATTAAGAAATTTATATTCCTGGAATGTTAGCTGGCTAAATCCTCAGTCTCATATGTAATGTTTTAGCATTATTTATATTTTCAAGGAAAATGCATTTTAAACTTTCCAAGTTCCATCATCATAGGTATAAATATGTCTATTTCCACACTGAAATGTCCAAAGTCACAACTCTCCCAAATCCTCCCTGCAGTCTGGGATTTTCTTTTCCTTCAACGGCAAAATAAACATATAATGGTGTATTATAAAAAAACAAAATCACTAAAAATGGTTCATAACACACTGAAAGCCAAAAATATAAAACTAATCAAGAGGTAACCACCTATTACCACCTTTCCAATTCAGTCAATGTCATTTCACTGCCAAAAATCTTGCACTTCAATATGCTCATCTTTACGTGGTCCTTGAGATGGGGAGGGTAAGATTTTATACACAATCAAAGGTTAAGAAACCAAGGACATAGGTAATTAAACCAAACCAGATGCTGAAAACTTCAGACTTCTAGCCTAGTATTTTCCACTTGCCTGTGCTAAATTAAGAGTTTCAACCTAAGGGACAAAACCTACTGAGACAACTCAGCAAATAAACTGGCTACACGGTGCTCACAAGACCTTATGTGTGTGATTATTTGTTTACAGAAATGGAATGGATTTTAAAACAAACTGAGACAGGCAAGCTTAGAGTCTGTCATCCTTCAAAGAACACTAAAGGCGCACATCACTAACTCAATAGCAGACAAGAACCTCTGAATGGCTTCATCCCTTTCTCACTAGTATAAGACGACAACTCTAATTGCCAAAGTCCTATTTCCCAAATGGAACCTCATTTTAACACTCTCTCTTCCAAACTGCAAAATACTAAAAACTGTATGGAAATTTCTTATTTGTATATATTTCTCTAGGAAGAGACAGCTACAGCTTTCTTCAAATGCTTATAAAGAGACTCCAGCCACTCAATATTAACAAGAACTTTCAATTTCAGAGTGACTCTAAAAAAATGCAGGAAAGCTAAGAATCTCAAAACAACTACCACTGCCTAGTCCCATAAAGAGATGAAATTAGTCCAGAAAGTGTGTACTAAAGCTTTCAGTGAGAAAAAAAGGAATAAAAATCCATGTTGAAGGAACAGTTTATTGATTTGATATTTACAAAAGATTTTGGTGATATTCCATTAACATAGTCTTTAAATTGCTGAAATAATCTCCAATAATGAACAACCCACAAAAACAAAATTCTGGAAGAAAAGAACATTTAGAATATAAATTTCCTTTTCATGATAAACTTTTTTAAGTCAAAGGAAAAACCTGACTATTAAATCTATCAGTACAGATGGTCCCCAATTTATGATGGTTCAACTTATGATTTTTCGACTGTATGATGATATAAAAGCAATACACGTTTAGGAGAAACTATATTTTGAATGTTGATCCTTTCCCAGACTAGCAGTCTGTGGTAAGAGACTCTCTGATACAGGACAATGGTAGCAAGCCACAGCTCCCACTCAGCCAATGGATCACCAGAGTAAACAACGGATACTCCGTGTTGCCAGATAATTTTGCTCAACTATAACATAAATGTTCTGAGCATGTTTAAGGTAGGCTAGACTAAGCTCTGATATTCAGTAGGTTAGGCATATTAAATACATTTTTAACTTAATGCCATTTTCAACTTACAATGGGTTTATCAGGAGCATCCGCATTAGATTGGACAAGGGAAAAATATACATGTACATCAAACTGTAGATAATACACCTGGTTCAAAATATACAAGTGCTAAAGCAAAACCTTCAATGTGCCTTAAAAAAAAAAGAAAAGCTATCATTACTGTCACTGTCCTACAATAAATATAATTTTAAATTTGTCAAGTTTTTTAAAATACATTTTTAAAAGTGGGAAAGGGGATTTTGCATGTCAGACCTTATCTGCTATTCATTTTCATTCAGAAACTGATGTCATGGAAACCAGTAATATAAATATATACTAACGAAACTGCAAGTTTTAAAAAAAAAGGTACTATAAGGCATTCTATAAACTAGTTTAGTTTTATCCCCATTCCACCTATTCTTATGACTTTCTGGGTTATTTTAACTATTTCACTCCTCAAAGCCCCATCCTTCTCTTCATAAAGATTTCTTACAATGAAAATCTGTATCTGTTATCACACAAAACTATTCAGCAATATTCAAAAACGTAACATGTCATTAAGAATATCAATTCAATTGAAGCACAGAAAGCCTAATTCAAAGCTCTGAGAAAATAACACTCGTTGCCAAAATAGATATTTTTATTAAGACCAATCTCTAGAAACTTAGCACTGATGTTAAAGCAGAAGATGTCTATGAGAAAGCATTTAGCACAGCGTTGCTCACACATGAGTTACCTTTTGTTTTGTTTTACACAATGGAATACAAGCCTAGAGATACAGAAAATCTTCCCTTGAAATAAAAAATTATTCTAGCGACCTTACTAAAATGAAACGTATGATGTTACACATCACACAAGCTGAAAGCCAAATCGGTTAACTTTACTAGTGAAAATATCCTAAGTATTCCACAAAATCTAGGATTTTATTACACAAACTTCGACTTTTTTCAGGCTCCAAAAGTTATCATTTAAAGCTATAAAAAAAAAAAAAAAGTACCTTTTAATATGTAAAAGCCTTTAAGCACTGTCTTTTAAGCTTAAGTGTCTTCTGTTTCCACTTGGCAAATTTACATTATTTGAAATCCTGAAATAATTAACTAGCACTATAAACCATCTAGTATCCTGAACCAAATATACAATAAATGTTCTTCCCAAATTAGAACATACAAAAGTGTGGATTTGGCACTGAACTACAATATGTGGGCTCTGTGCATAACCATATCGGTGAAGATTTCTACATCTCGAAAATAAAAATGGCCAAAGCAAGAAAAAATTGTATGCATTTTATGTCCTCCATAGTGAATTTGATAGTCAGGTGTGGCATCACCAGACATAAAGCCTTCAAACAGTTGTATAATATATCAACAAAGCAGCCATGCTGACAGCTAAATACTAACAAGTGGGAAAGCATCTAACCAGGAAAACTACGTGATCTGTGCATCCCAGTGCAAAATGAAAATGCAGGGTAACCTTGTACAAAAATTCTTAAGAATTTCAAGATTGGGGAGGATGTGCAACCATACCGGTTACAAGCTGGAAAAGCAGTCCTGCCTATAACTAAGCACTCATGGCACAAAAAAATAAAATAAAATAAAAAAATTAACCTTGCCACACACACACTCAAATGTGGTAGCTCACAATAATTTTTGACTTGTCCAGCTGAGTAGCCAAGAAACAAATAGCCGGGGGTAGACTGCTATGGGCAGGTTTTCCACAGGGTGGCACACCATCCGGACCTAATACCACCTCACCTATCTGGCCCCCTTAAAATGTCAACAAAAAAGTAACCAAACCAAGCTAAGTACCACATTTTCTAGCCTCTCACAATTCCAAATATTATGAGTGATAAAGGTGGTAATAAGAATGTGATGATATGATAGATTTAATAAGACATCAAATGGGAGCGAAAAAACTGATGCTACCTACCATGCAGACAAGCCATCAAAAAGGTGAATGGTAAAGTCAGTCTTGGTAAGAAGCTTAAGAAGCTATTTCAGAGTATCTAGTCCTTTGGGGAAAAAGAACATGAAGGCTGATTTGCCACTGTGGTACTCTTGTGCCATGCTAATGCCTGAAAAGCGTCACAGTTTTTTTTTTGTTTTTTTTTTTTTTTTTTTTAAAAAAAAAGGTCTTTCAGCAAAGAAAGCGGAAAAGGTTGATCCCAGCTTAGAAGTCAGGATATTCTGGAAGGCTTTATTGTGTCCTTAAAGAGAACCTAAGACTTGCTTCTAGAACAGAAGTGGGGTGGCAGGAGCGGAGGCGCATTATTTTTAAAAGATAAGCAGGGAAGGCTGGAAAAGCCATGAGTGCTTGGTTACAGGGATTCAGCCAGCAGCATCTGTCTGTGGACAAATAACCAAAAGGTTGGTTCAAGGAGTGATGGTACTGACACTTACAGCATCATTCTCCCTTAACCTACCAGGAGCTGAGTCTTAACTAAGACCACTGAAACTGGGACAGAAGTGCTTTGTTTTTCTCTTGTGAAGAGGCGGTAACCAGAACAAATCAACCAAAAAAACTAAATCAGAGAGGATCTACAAAAACACATCTTAGGCCTAAAAAAGAAAAAAAGTTCCACAGTAAGTAACAGGTAGAGTGGCAGACACTGACCAGCACTGGGTATTTGTTCTAAACAAGGAGTATACCCTAAAACTAAAATTCCCTTGAACCACAGGGAAAGAGCGTGTGCACTGAACACAGCTGACTTGATTGTTCCTGAAAGAAGACACTACACAAGAAAGAAAACACCTAAGACAAGGAAGAGGGAGGGGCTTATACACCTAAAGTTGTCTTTCAAGGGAAGAAGAAAAAAAAAAAAAAAAAACTAACTCCCCGAAAGGTGGCAGCACAAAGTTACCCAAGTAACAGGCAACAAGGGGCCGGTTTTAATCACACAAAATAAAATACTCTCTCCAAATGGAAAAATTACAAAAGAGGAATCACAGAAAATTTAAAGTAGCGTGTTTCTTCATATTCTAATGTTTCCTACCCCATTCTGGCCTTTATCTCCCAGATGTTTTCTTCCTCTTCTTTCTCTTCCCATAGTTTAAAACTGCAAGCGAACGTCCTCCCTAACTATATCCTCCCCACAACCTTCACAGTGTTACCTTAACATCCCAACAAACCTCCTATTAAGGACCCGACCACAAATGCAGTAACATTCGGGTCCACTCAGCAATACAGTCACCATTTATATACCCTAAGGTTCCTAAGACAAGATAGATCCAGGACAGCTTTTCCACCCGCTCACCAAAATGGAGACTCCAGGTCAGCTTCCACAAGAAATGGGAAATTCAAGCGTCTGTGGCGAAACGACTTTTGAGAAAACTCTTCAAGGGCAACAAAACAATATTTCAAACAAACAGATTTTACTTGAGGGAATGGGGACATTACATACCAATTGATATTCGAATGGTTTTAAATGGACTGATTTGCCGTAAGTTTTGAGGCTGAGCTAAATTTTTATGAAGAATTATTAGGAATAGGGCCACTAGAAAATTAAGTTTTAAAAGCGGTTTTGTCCTTGCTGAAGGTATTACATTTGGGCACTGCAAAGAATCGTTCTTTGAGGGAGGGAATAAAGGAGAGTGGACAACTCGTAGCAAATCCTCCTTTTCCCACGTTTTCAGAAAATGTGGAGACGATAGGACTTGAAAATCTCTGTCGTAAAGACGGTCTTTAAAAATGCACACAATTCTAAATGACCATCTGGACAGCTACAACTCCATGCTCATAGCTCGCATCTAGAGGCATGGTTTTACGCTCTGGCCCTCAAGGATAATAAGTAGGCTTTTAAGGAAATGCCGTGAGAAAGACTCTGCTGGCTGGGCATTGTCACGGCCACTGGAGGAGCACCTGCCAGTGAACCGACACTGGCTGCCCCAGTCTCACCAGTGCACGCACACACGTCCGTGCACCCGAGCCGCCGCCGGCGGGCCCTCACGGCCAAGCTAGAGGAGTAGCTGCCGCAACCACGGCAGGCGAACTGAAATCCCAGAGCCGGCCTCGCCCGGCAGAGCGCCCGCGCTTCCCGCGCAGCGCACGCCTCGCGCGCAAACCCGAGATGTGACCGCGAGCTGCGACCTCGCGCGGCTGCGACGGGCCTCACCTAACACGCACAAGAGGATCATCACTGCTCTTGCTCTGTGCGCCCGCGGCCCTACACCACCTCCGCACACAGAGCGGCCAGTGCAAGTCTCCAAACGCCCCGAGAGCTCCAAGGACCGCGCGCAAGGAAGCGCCGTAGCAAATGGGCACACACTAGACACCACCCCGGCGTGTTCCGCAGAAGCCAGTGCACACATCCTCCCGCAAGGCGGGGTTGCCAGTCCAACACAGGAATCCTGCCCTTTTTCCAGAAAAGCCCCCTCCCCCACTTTCCCTCCAATACACTCACCTGCGTCCCAGCAGTTTCCTTCTCGCGCTACACGCGGCCGCACCCGAGTACGTCCACGCCCGTGCACGCTGCCAGGCGCGACTGGCCCCGCTCGGCTCCCGCCGCCCCAAACCTGCTTGCGCCCACGGGAGGGGCGGTGCCACCCCCCGAGGCGCCCAATTCTCTACACTCCCGCCGCAAGGGGCTGAGCTCTAGGAACTTCGCGGGCACAACCTCCGCCGCCCCCACCAGTGTTCCCGCCCAGAGCTCGGACTAGGGCACACCACCCCCACCCCACTAGGCGCAGCGGGGGCGCGCACAGACCTTAGCCTCGGCGCCCAAAATGAACCAGGGGCAAGGCGCGGGCGCCGTCCCCGCCCCCACGCCCCCGGCACTTGCCTGCTGTGACTCGAAGCTGCAGCTACTACGGCTCGTGCCGCTGGCCGTCAGCACAGCGGCGAAGGAGTCGCTCTGGGCGAGCTCCGCGGAGAGGCGGTGGCTGCGGCGGGAAGGGGGACTGAAAGCCGGCGGAACCCCCGCCCCACCCGCGCCGCGCCGGCGACCGCCCTCCTCACCCGGCCGGCTGCTGCCTCAGTGACGCCCGGGCGCCGCGGTCCCGCCGTTTGTAGCGGGGCGGGAAGGAGGGGCTTGCTTGGAAGAGCGCCAGGAGGCGGGGCCGGCGGCGAGTTCGCGGCGCCGCGGCCGCCGCCGGCGCGTGCCCTGCCCGACCGCCCCGCGGGTCCGTGCCTGCAGGGAGACGCCGGGCTTCAGCAGCTCAGCTCCGTCCCTCCGGGCTTCCGAATCTCACCAGGCTTCCCCGACAAGGTTTCCCTGGACTCAGTGGAGAGCGTTGAGCGCCCAGAGGAGGTCGATTCCAGGTGCAAGTTTGCAAACCCCGAGGCCCGGGGCGCTAA
Source organism: Rhinopithecus bieti (assembly GCF_001698545.2). NCBI lineage: Eukaryota > Metazoa > Chordata > Mammalia > Primates > Cercopithecidae > Rhinopithecus > Rhinopithecus bieti. Next base: position 571,340 of record NW_016825878.1, read on the forward strand.
CGGGGAATCAGAGCAGCTAGCATGGGGGTTACTTTATGTGTTCATAAATATATTTATAAATATATATAAGTATACACACATAAGTGTCTCTTAAAAAGTCTCTTTTCCCCTACTTCGCAGCCAAGGGGTCCTGTCCCTGGAAAGAAAATAAAGGCTTAGCCCCTGCTGCCCCTCCCTGCCTCTCTAGAGGGAACCTGACGTTTAAGCCCAGAGTACCTGTGCGGGGTGCTATACTCTGCTTCAAACGCAAAGTAGGAAATCCTGCACTCGGCTATGAAAACGCTTGCCGCTAGCCGCATCCTTCTAATGCCCCCCTACGCAAGACCCGAAATGGCCAACTCTTCACCGAGGGGGCGTCCCATCGCTGCCTTGCCTCAGCCCGCCCCCTCGCCAAGCTCAATCCCTTTTCCCCAGAAAAACCTGTGCCTGTCCTCAGACCCGGCCCCACGGCTGGAAGTCAAAACCGAACCCAGAGCCACGCGGCTGGAGCACGTTTTTACACCTGCTCGGCCGCTTAATTACGAGAGCACCTGTAGTTGGGATTTTTTTTTTTCATTGCAAAGGCATCGGTCTTAGCCCCTCTCCTAAAATACTACTTTAAAAAAATCACCTGTCATACCTACCTGAAATTGTAGGAGGTAAGAGAAAGGAACCAAGAAGTGGGCGACCGAGTCGCCGCAAGAACGTGACCGAGGTTACAGCTTCAAGGGCATGATGCGGGTTTGATGCAGCAAGGTCCGCTAAGGGCGTCCAGCGCTCCCCGCCCCCATGCGACGGGCGGAGCGGGGTGGGGGGGAAGGGAGGGGACTCGTCTAACCCAGGGCGGGGGTGGGAGAGGCAAATTTGCCCTCTTGGGCGAAGTCTAATCAGCATAGTAAGAGTAGGGAACTCAACCAAGGTCAAAAGCGAGACAGGCCATCCCTCAATTTGTGGGACCCAGTCTGGGGACACCGGATACAGCTAATTGATTCTATATCAACATTTCTGTGTCACCCCAAATGCGATTTGCAATTAAATGACCTTAATTGACTTTGTGTGGGTTCCTGGGAAAACGGCTCAAAGCGCCTGCGCCTCTTTGACCTCTCAGTAAATGGTTAATTATAATATTCCCATCCCAGGCACGCGGGATTGCTAAAAATGCCTATTTCCAAAACGTTAGGCGAAAATGGGCCTACTTAGTTTGTCTAAAACTCTTAGAATGCCCTACGCCCTACTTCCTGACGCTGACTAAATTATGGGAGAGCTCTCAAAAGAGTTCCCCAAGTCTTCCAAACCACTTCTGCCTACAACCATAGCGGTTTTTGTGAAGAGCTCCAGAACAGGTTAGCTTTATGAAGCGAGGTGCCCAAGCACTTGGATAAAAGAGGGAATGGGGAAGAAGTGCCTGCTGTAAGACACTCTCAGGCAATGACAGCAATAAGAAAGGGCGAGAGTTAAAAAATAAAATGTTAACCCCATAGCAACTTTGAAACTCTCAACATATTTTTTTGCGGACTTATCTGTTCATATTGACAAATCTTTCAGATGTCCCATTTAAGAAGCCATTTTACAAGGAAGTCGTAAGGCCCAAACACATTTCCTACCCTTCTGTTCCCCAAAATACGAACACCCTTTTTGTGACCTTTAGAAACTCATATTCAATTTGGAAAATAATTTCTTCAGTTACTATTGTCTGCTGTGTAACTTTCTAAAATTTTTCATTTTAAGCCTACGTTTTATAGGTTGCAGTTAATAGTGTAGGCCTGGGAAATAAAACATTAATCTCCTTCCCACCCCCCAGAGGCTGGGTATAATAAATAGGGGTGCGGAGAAAGGCTGAAGGTTTAGAATCTTAACCAACTGGAGTGTTTGTACATGAGAAGGGGAGGGGACAGAATCCGTGCATTTCAGGGAGAAAGTACAGAGACCTCCATCCCTGTCCAGCAGTGTTAAGAATAAATACTAAATGGTTGCCTATTTCTCTCACCCTCGCCATAATAAAACCAGACCTGCAGCTGGTAATTACGAGAGAAAATACCCAGTCTCGCCATCAGTTTTGCTAACCGGTACTTGAAAATGGGAAACGGGGAACGTATCCAACCTCCAATTTGTCACAGTTGTATAGCTCTCGTATTAATTCTGTACATACGTGAAATAGGTGGGTACGTAGCAACGTGTTGGGCATAAATTAAGCAACAATGGCCACGCGAGGTCTCGTCCGCCGCGGAGCTCCAGTGGTGGGCAATGCCACCTTGCCATCCCTAGCCCCCACCGCCCTTCGCAGAGTCGAGTCCGGGAGGCTGACGCCGTGCGCTGGCTTTCCCAGCCGGGAGAATGGGTGGGGTGAGGAGCAAGGAGACGTTAACCCCAGCCGGCTTTGTAGCTTTTCCCCATCCTCTGCCTCCCAAGCACCACATGAGCGCTCTCACGCACACACACTCACCCACACACCCTCGTGCCAATAATTTAAACTTCTCTTAGGCAAAGCCAGCACCTCGTTCCACCACCACCACCCCTTCCGCCCTCCCCGCCCCACGAGCATCCTCCTCCTTTCCCACATCTACCCTGGATCCTCTCTTTGGCAGTAGAAAGCCAACTGGTTTCTCCTAAACCCTGAGAAATCACAAAAGTTAAAATGAAGCGTGTGCCTATCTGCCCAGCTTCTCATCCCCAACCATCTTTCTCCTGGCGTCAATTTAACAATAGCTATTCGAGGAAGGGGGGGGCGATAAGGAGGAGGTAAGGGCTACGTAGCCGAGTTGGCTCCTGTGGTGGCTGCGAAGACTCGCGGCTGCAAAGGGGTTCCCCCTCACCCCAAAGGCGAAGTCAGCCGCGTAGGACCAAGGACAGGGCTTGGAATCCACTTCCCAGAGCCCAGCACACCGAGGCTCCCAAGCAGCCGCCACTTCACGGACACAGCTCCAAGGATCTTATTTACGCTTTTCGAACAAAGGAAATCTCATATCCGGTACAGGCTTAAGAATTCAGCCCCAAATTGGCTATCTTCTTTTAAAACTGAATTATGATAATTGAAGTCCCTGAATCAGAGCCCGCATACAATGATGAGTTTTGACAGCTTCTAACAACCCTAGCCTCAGCCCAGCCCCAGCCCTCAGGCGGCATGTACTTTTTCAGTCAACTACAACTCGCTGCCTGGTGCAGCATCTAAATTACATCTGGCAATCCCATCTCCCCAGCACATGCTATCTGGTTAATGCAATTAAGCCTGTGGTTTTCGCTGGTCTAATCTGCCAGTCCAGGCTTCTGATTCCCCTTAATGATTCTAAAGCCTCTCCGGTTCTTCGGTTGCTGAGCGAAAGTAGAGGCATGCATCCCCAACACCCAAGTTATCCCTCTCTTCCCACGAAATGAACTTCCAATCTCAATCCTGAAGCTCACTCCACATCTAACCTCCCATTGTACCCCTGCTCCCCCCGGCCACATTTGCCACTTAAGTTTCTGCCATGGACATTTGTGAATATTCAGTACGCTAAGCATGCGTCCACCGTCTTTTAGTCTAGCTCTTTAAAATTAAAAAAAGCAGAACAGTAGCTTTGAAATGAGACAAACATGTGCAATTAACTTCATATTCTGTATTCCGCTCACTTACAGGTTTTCTGGGTTTGCCAGCGCATCGCTGCAACTAATGATTAAAGAAACCAAACCGAAACTTACCTTTCTCCCTTAAGGTTTTGTGTGTGTGTGTTTTAAAGTAACGGTGCAGTTCTCCCAATAAGGATGAGCAAGAAGCTGCTGGATAGTTCTCTTAAGACAGCACGAAACCTAAACTGTGCTCGGCTTAAAAGAAGCAAATAAAAAGAAACGCTTTCGACCCCAAAGTCCAATGCTAAAAGAAATGGCGAAAAAAAAATATGAAAGGGGAGGGGAAACTTAAAAAAGAGTTTAAAAAGACGGAATGACTGCCCTCCTATTGCCGTTCAACTAAACAAAAGGGGCAAGAAAACCAAGGAACAAAGAAAAGAGACGAAAGAACGTTTTTTCAAAAAGACGATGTCTTTCTCCTTGTTGCCTTTTAGTAGGTCGCTACAGGAGTAAGCTGCTGCATCTCTAACTGAGAACAGAAATAGGGGGGAGGACGTCTTAAAAGGGAGGTGGACTGGACCACAGATTTATAGCACCGTATCACCAACCCCTTCTCTGCCTCCGCACTGCCGTGTGTGCAGCTGCTCTGCCAGGCTCCTATCCCGGGCAGCACGCGCGGAAGTATACGCCGAATCGCGCCACAACGTAACTTGCTCATCGCCCCAGGATACTGATTGGTCCAGAGGTTTCCATTGAGGCCGACCAGGCGGGGCCGCGTGAGACGATTGGCTATGGGCTTGTGTCACTCTCTAGAGCTCAATGGAGTCCCGTTTCAAGGTAAGTTGTGCGGGGAGGTACACTTAACACTGGCGGCGAAGGGAAATGCAAGAAGCGAAAAGAAATGTGGAGAGAGCAACGTGTGAGGGTTGGAACTGTACTATCAGAGTTTGCGATATGGCACGATCTCCTTTCCTCTTAAATCTTTCTGCTTCAGAAAGATTCATTTCCTTTGCCATCACTGCTGCATCTATGGCATATTTCTTTATAACATTTAACTCCCTGTCCGGTATGTATGAGTCATTGAGAGCTCCCTCTCTTTGATCTGAGTGAAAGGGATGAATGTACATCCATTACTTGCCCGCATGCCTTTTTTCGATTTGTGTTCAGTACTGTATTTTGTATTAGATGTTAGGTAATCGTATGTCTTTATTTTAATATATGCATATTTCAGATTTATGTGACCCCATCAAACCCTTTTTAAAGCATCCTTTTAAGATAAGGATGAAGTCAGAAATGCTCTCAAATAAAGCTGCACGGTTTGAATTAGTTTTCACTTCATGTTAGCATAGAAAAGTGTAGGATAAATATCCTATCCAGAAAAAGAGGTACTGAGTAGAGCTAAGGTCCTTCACTTCGAGGTGTCTAATGGCTCTCAAAAAGAGCAGCTGTATATAAAACTGCAACAAGCCACTCCTCTGCATTTGCAGACAGGTACAGTCCTTGGGCTTCACATGTATTGCTGACAGCAAAGATAGTCGAACCTTTATCAGGGCTCTTTCTGTGAGGATTTAAGAAGTTTAACCAGAAGACCAAGTGCTGTCAATGTGTCTGCTTCATAGAGGAAGACTACTTTATTACAACCCCATATTTTAACAGCATTCAGGAGATCAAATACAGTTTTATGCATGATAATTGTTTCTTCCTCTAAGTGAAAGTGAGGTCCTCAGGATCGTCTGGATGTGTAAGTAGACATAATATTCATTTGACCTACGTTCTTTTCCAGCCAGAATTTCTCCTTTCAATCTTGAAAGATAGCACCAACTTCCTAGACAGTTCTTACCATTCTTACACAAACAATGTAATGTATCTTCTCCAGAGGCATATGCCTTTTTGAAAGGGATTGCTTTACATATTTACAACTAGTCACTATCTTTGAGAATGCCAGAAAAAGAAGACACAGGTAAGAGTTAGAGATTGCAAAAGGATAGGGTGTCATGGAGGGGAATGGGACAGATGATCCCAAAGCAAAATGACTTGGAAGTGAGGAATACCGTAAATCAGTGTTCTTTGAGAGTGTCCTTGAGTGTTGATAAATGATTAATGGTGAAAAACAGACCTGTTTATCTCCCGTGTAGCCTGTATAACAATATACGAGTTATATTACTTTGCATGACAATAACTGGGGGTTGAGAAAGAAGGCCTGAATCTATGCCATCTTATAATTAGCATTTATAAAATCATGCCTTAACCTCTACCCCCACTTTTTATATAACAACCTCTGGAGTCTTAATTTCAACTTAAAACTATTCTCTAGACCTGGGTGAAACTCATAGCAAGAAGAAAGAAAAGAACTTTAAAGAAATGGAGTCAAGGGGGAAAAGACAGAAAGACTCCACCCCATCTAGAATAGATATATGAATAACAGAAGACTGGGTTTGTAGTCATCTTCCTTCAACCCCTCCCCTTGTCCCCAGCTCCCTACAGAGAAATACCCTTTAAATGAATAAAATCTGGGGAAAGTATAATACTGTTTGATTTAATCAGACTTACCTATGAAGTGAATTGTCTTTCCTCCTTCTTACCATACTCTTAAGTTAATATTGAATTAGTTGCATATGCCCATATAATTTCAGTACATTGAAGTAAATCTTCACCATTATAATTTTATAAGTGCCTTCTAACTAGGGGAAAATAAACCTTTTTTTTTTTTTTTTTTTGGTGCATGTTTATATCCACAAAAAAGATTTGTAGATACTATGGTATCTATCTGTAGATAACCCAAAATGATAGGGCAGGTGTAGAAAGCTGGGAGTGACATGGAGTAATAAAAATCTAGCATGTGTATTATGTAAAGAAATTACATGGAAAACAGTAAAATTGTTCATTCAAATGCAAAATGCTAAATTCTGTAGATTCAGTATTTATGGGTTTTTTTCAGTTCAGGAAGAGTGACAAAATATTATTCAAAGTATTGTCATTCCTAACATGTTGTGTTTTTATGTAGGTAAAATGGACTTAATTTAAAAAGTGAAAGTTTCTTAAAATACTATTTTACCTCCTCATTAAAACAGATGTTTTTACATTTTAAAACTTTGAAATGGATAGATGTATTATAAGTAACGTGTACTTTTTCAACTTTTAAGAATAAAAAATATTGATTACAGCCACTTTAAAACAATTGATATCTGGATGTAGATTTCACTTTGAAATTTATGTCTCATAGCTTGAAACATTAACAAATACATACTATCCTGTGAATAATTAATGAAGGCTATGTGCAAACATCTCACTTAAGAATAAGCAAAAAATGCAATCAACCCCATTTCACTCAGTTTGGTAAAATAATTATCCACAACATCTGAATTTGCATTAGAAAATATTTAAAAGATATTTGAATATGATTAAGTCATATGAACACTGACATATCTTCCAAGTTTCTGGCATTATTTTGAATTGCAGCAGAAAAGGGCGAGATGAAGGGAGTGACTGCGAACTTGGAGCAAAAATGTGAGGTGGATAAAGTTGCAAAAGAATTGTTCTCAAAACTGAAAAAGTAATGAATTTGATTATTTTACTAAAGTTTCTATATAAAAGAACATTTATTCACAAGAATATGCAAATTTGTTGTGGAAAATGTCTTTTAGGATAAATAATTCCCTTACACTAGAGGTCCTGGGGGCAAGGGAGGGAGTGATTTTACATTTTATAATAAAGGTTACTGTAAACTACTTGTAACATTTTTTAAGTAAACAAGTTAAACTATTAAAATGAGCTTAAATGTTTGGCTTAAGGCAGTAATTTCCAACAGTAAACCTTCTTAGGTGAATAAAAATATTATGTGTTAGTTTGATGGAGTAGGGGGTTGTGGTTCATAATATTGGACATGTGATAGTTTAATGTCTGCATGAGAAAGAGATATCATATACCTTGCTGATTACTCTTTTATTCTTCTTAAAGTAGTATGTGGACTTGCCTTCCACTGTAAGGGGGGAAAGTTGTGAAAATTGACACCAGTGTGAATTTATACCATGGCAACCATGCAAGAGAGAGAGGCAGGAATTAGCACCATGGACAGAGACGAGCAGCCCTCAAATTAAGATTTGCAAAGCTTGACACGATGTTTTCTGCCCCTTTCTGTGAGACACGGAAACTGCGCGTCTTAGGAATGTTTCTTTCTACGTGACTTTGTGGAAAAGACTGTCCTACTCCACAGAAACTCATTTAGTTTGACTCAGGCTGGCTTTTCTTAGGACTCAGCCATCGTGACAAACCGCCAGGAGAGTTAGAGCCCCGAGCTGGCGGCGCACCTTCCACTGTCCTCTTTTACATACACTCCCTTGCGGGCGTGAGCCCGCCTTTCTTCAGAGTGTTCATGCAAAATAAATGCAAATCCAGGTAGTCTTCGAAAAGTCTGGTAAACCTGCTCCAGAGTTTTTAATCCTCGAATTTCCCAGCTGGAATTGCAGCAAAAATGCCTATCTGCTCACCCTTGCTCCCTTCCCCCGGTTCTTCTCATTGCTCCTTCCACCCCCTAGCAAAGGGGTAAAGCCTTTTACTCCAAGGTGAGTGACTCCCAAGACTATTTTGCGAAAGATTCTTTACATTGCAAACACTTTCGTTGGGGACTGTGCCAGGGGCGGCAGTGAGCGGGATCTCAAACATCCTTTACTTTCTCTTTACATTGTGTCTTTAAACTCCTGTTCAAGGGGGAAAGACTGTAAAGTAAGAGAGCACACTCAACGAATATTCCCCCTGAATCCTGAGGTTGCTGTTTAAAGACCCATGAGCTGTTCATTTAAATGTTCTTTTTAAAAATGTAACTAGTGTCGCGGTAAATCTTTGAGACCAGCTTCGGTTGGTTCTCCCTTCCCAGCCCCCCACCTACACACACACTTTTTTTTTTTCCTGGACCAATGTATGAGGTTCATTCTCCTTTAGATGATTTGCCTGCAGATATTCAGACTAAGATCTGTTGCACATGTCCCAGAGTGTCTAGGAAAATATATTTGCAGCCTCAGATCGACGATTATTTTGTGTAGACGCTCTCACAAATGTCCCCAGATTTCCCTCCCGTCTTTTACTCAATAGCAACTTTTAGGAGGATAGACTCACGTCTTTCCTGAGCATGCAAAGAGAAAATCTAGGCGACTAGGCGAGGGTGAAGGAAAAAACAAACAACAACAACAACAACAACAAAAAAAAAAACCGGAGGTGAAAAAGGGCAAATCAGAGCCTCATGTCCTTTTCTTTCAGGGACACTAACAGCCTTCTTTAAGCTTCCCCCTGGAGCCGATACGTCTCATGCAAAATTAATACAAGCAATTAAAAATAGCAGTTTCCAAAGTTAAAGGAAACCATCTGTCTCAGCTGGTAGTAATCAGTCTTTTCTCCGGCCCCTTTACCGGGACCTCCGATGAAACGGTTTTTCTGCTTCCGATGCTCGGAGGCTCTTTCTTATATTGAAGATTTATGTTTCCACTTGTGTGCGATACACGTCTAATTTGAAATAATAAAGCCGGGCTGAGCAACCAGTCAATCAGAGCCATCCAGGGCGCTCGGCACGCCGCCCTGCCCCCCACCTCCCTCCGGTCTCTAACTCTTTCCCTCCTCCCCCTCACGCTCTCCTGGCCCTCCCCCTCCTCATTCCTCCCTCTTCGGCTCTCACACGCGCTCACACTTTTACCCCCACGTGTGTTCAGATCAAACCCTTGCCCCACAGAGCAAGTGCCGGCACCGGGCCACGGTGACAAAGGCGGAGTTTGTATCAGAAGAAGACTGAGGCCCGGGGAGACACAGCGGCTAGAGAAACAGCTGTCTTATCAGCCCGCTGCAGAGATGGAGATGGCTCGAGAGGTCCTCAACAGATAATCACTTGAATAGGTTTGCAATGCGCCAAACTTCACGCTTGATAAGGCCAACCCAATGTAGAGAGAAGCCCAGATCCTGCTCCATTCTGTTTTATCTGGGCTGTAAATTAAGAAATTGAAATTCAGGTGGCAGAGGCAGCAGTCTGCTGATAGACCGCTAAAGTAAACTGTCATTAAAATGCTTTCGGCAGGCAGAGGGGGCGCCTGGAATGTAATATTGTTTTTAAAAAAAAGTAGTGGGAGGGGGCAGTGAGAGAGAAGAAAAAGCCCACGGGGCTTAAAAATTATTTGGGGAAGGGAAGCTGTGAGAAGTGGAAAAGGGACACAGCATCTGGCCATGATTCCTAATCATAGCTACTATGAATAAACAATTTGAAAAGTACAGTATGGAGTTGTGTAAAGTTTGGTGTGCTAAGAGATCAAGGGACAATTTAAACCAGGCTGGTATTAAAGGGAATTCCGTCTTCATCTGAGCAGGGGTGAGGGGAAGTGGATATCAAATGGACTCTAAAGTTTTCCTATCGTTGTAAGAAAAGCAGATCAACCGGATACAGAGGAGTTACCATAAATTGAAGTTAACCTGTCCTTTTGGTTGCAGTGATAGGGCCACGGGAGAGATTCCAGGATGATTTTTATGATAGCCTAAGAAGTTGTCATCTACAGGAAAGAATCTGCTTACCTACTTACAGGAATAACAGTTATTTTTCAACTCCCTCCTCCCTTTACCCAGGTAATTACTATAGGATAATACAGGAAACAAAAAAAATCCCAGGTATGTACTCTAACACATACCTGATTCTTACCTCACACTTTGTAGCTACATTTTTCTGTCTGCTCTTTGGGATATGAGGTTTGAAATTTTATGCATTATTTAAATAGATGTTTTCACAAAGATTTAATATGTGTAATGATCAGCATATAGCCAGTGACATTGTTGTCTTGATTCACTAATGTCTTAGTGTTGTACCTTGTTCTTTGTGTCTTAAGTGAATTGCAGGTTCGTTGGTGTCCATTTATGAGGTGGATAGCAAGTATGAGAAGATACATGGCATTTTCCACAAGGGCATTTACATTTTAAGTCTTAGAAACATTTATAAAATTTACCTTCAGCTGACAACACATAGTTAATGCAGCTTTAGAAAATGAATCAATTTTTATTTTGTTTAACTTCAAAAATGTGACCAATGTCAGAATGCACTTAACTGGCAATATAAAGGCTTATATCACTTTAGGGTAAGGAAAAACAAAAAATGAATTTGTTGGAAAAAGTGATGAGAAAAATTTTAACATGCTGTCATAAATTTTAGCAACTATTAAACTACTTGAATTAAAAACGATTATAAACTTTGAAGTTGTTATTTGATTATTCATAGGGTAGTAAGCAAATAAATATAGGTCNATTTTAAAACTTTGAAATGGATAGATGTATTATAAGTAACGTGTACTTTTCAACTTTTAAGAATAAAAAATATTGATTACAGCCACTTTAAAACAATTGATATCTGGATGTAGATTTCACTTTGAAATTTATGTCTCATAGCTTGAAACATTAACAAATACATACTATCCTGTGAATAATTAATGAAGGCTATGTGCAAACATCTCACTTAAGAATAAGCAAAAAATGCAATCAACCCCATTTCACTCAGTTTGGTAAAATAATTATCCACAACATCTGAATTTGCATTAGAAAATATTTAAAAGATATTTGAATATGATTAAGTCATATGAACACTGACATATCTTCCAAGTTTCTGGCATTATTTTGAATTGCAGCAGAAAAGGGCGAGATGAAGGGAGTGACTGCGAACTTGGAGCAAAATGTGAGGTGGATAAAGTTGCAAAAGAATTGTTCTCAAAACTGAAAAGTAATGAATTTGATTATTTTACTAAAGTTTCTATATAAAAGAACATTTATTCACAAGAATATGCAAATTTGTTGTGGAAAATGTCTTTTAGGATAAATAATTCCCTTACACTAGAGGTCCTGGGGCAAGGGAGGGAGTGATTTTACATTTTATAATAAAGGTTACTGTAAACTACTTGTAACATTTTTTAAGTAAACAAGTTAAACTATTAAAATGAGCTTAAATGTTTGGCTTAAGGCAGTAATTTCCAACAGTAAACCTTCTTAGGTGAATAAAATATTATGTGTTAGTTTGATGGAGTAGGGGTTGTGGTTCATAATATTGGACATGTGATAGTTTAATGTCTGCATGAGAAAGAGATATCATATACCTTGCTGATTACTCTTTTATTCTTCTTAAAGTAGTATGTGGACTTGCCTTCCACTGTAAGGGGGGAAAGTTGTGAAAATTGACACCAGTGTGAATTTATACCATGGCAACCATGCAAGAGAGAGAGGCAGGAATTAGCACCATGGACAGAGACGAGCAGCCCTCAAATTAAGATTTGCAAAGCTTGACACGATGTTTTCTGCCCCTTTCTGTGAGACACGGAAACTGCGCGTCTTAGGAATGTTTCTTTCTACGTGACTTTGTGGAAAAGACTGTCCTACTCCACAGAAACTCATTTAGTTTGACTCAGGCTGGCTTTTCTTAGGACTCAGCCATCGTGACAAACCGCCAGGAGAGTTAGAGCCCCGAGCTGGCGGCGCACCTTCCACTGTCCTCTTTTACATACACTCCCTTGCGGGCGTGAGCCCGCCTTTCTTCAGAGTGTTCATGCAAAATAAATGCAAATCCAGGTAGTCTTCGAAAAGTCTGGTAAACCTGCTCCAGAGTTTTAATCCTCGAATTTCCCAGCTGGAATTGCAGCAAAATGCCTATCTGCTCACCCTTGCTCCCTTCCCCGGTTCTTCTCATTGCTCCTTCCACCCCTAGCAAAGGGGTAAAGCCTTTTACTCCAAGGTGAGTGACTCCCAAGACTATTTTGCGAAAGATTCTTTACATTGCAAACACTTTCGTTGGGGACTGTGCCAGGGGCGGCAGTGAGCGGGATCTCAAACATCCTTTACTTTCTCTTTACATTGTGTCTTTAAACTCCTGTTCAAGGGGAAAGACTGTAAAGTAAGAGAGCACACTCAACGAATATTCCCCTGAATCCTGAGGTTGCTGTTTAAAGACCCATGAGCTGTTCATTTAAATGTTCTTTTAAAATGTAACTAGTGTCGCGGTAAATCTTTGAGACCAGCTTCGGTTGGTTCTCCCTTCCCAGCCCCCCACCTACACACACACTTTTTTTTTTTCCTGGACCAATGTATGAGGTTCATTCTCCTTTAGATGATTTGCCTGCAGATATTCAGACTAAGATCTGTTGCACATGTCCCAGAGTGTCTAGGAAAATATATTTGCAGCCTCAGATCGACGATTATTTTGTGTAGACGCTCTCACAAATGTCCCCAGATTTCCCTCCCGTCTTTTACTCAATAGCAACTTTTAGGAGGATAGACTCACGTCTTTCCTGAGCATGCAAAGAGAAAATCTAGGCGACTAGGCGAGGGTGAAGGAAAAAACAAACAACAACAACAACAACAACAAAAAAAAAAACCGGAGGTGAAAAGGGCAAATCAGAGCCTCATGTCCTTTTCTTTCAGGGACACTAACAGCCTTCTTTAAGCTTCCCCTGGAGCCGATACGTCTCATGCAAAATTAATACAAGCAATTAAAATAGCAGTTTCCAAAGTTAAAGGAAACCATCTGTCTCAGCTGGTAGTAATCAGTCTTTTCTCCGGCCCCTTTACCGGGACCTCCGATGAAACGGTTTTCTGCTTCCGATGCTCGGAGGCTCTTTCTTATATTGAAGATTTATGTTTCCACTTGTGTGCGATACACGTCTAATTTGAAATAATAAAGCCGGGCTGAGCAACCAGTCAATCAGAGCCATCCAGGGCGCTCGGCACGCCGCCCTGCCCCCCACCTCCCTCCGGTCTCTAACTCTTTCCCTCCTCCCCTCACGCTCTCCTGGCCCTCCCCTCCTCATTCCTCCCTCTTCGGCTCTCACACGCGCTCACACTTTTACCCCACGTGTGTTCAGATCAAACCCTTGCCCCACAGAGCAAGTGCCGGCACCGGGCCACGGTGACAAAGGCGGAGTTTGTATCAGAAGAAGACTGAGGCCCGGGGAGACACAGCGGCTAGAGAAACAGCTGTCTTATCAGCCCGCTGCAGAGATGGAGATGGCTCGAGAGGTCCTCAACAGATAATCACTTGAATAGGTTTGCAATGCGCCAAACTTCACGCTTGATAAGGCCAACCCAATGTAGAGAGAAGCCCAGATCCTGCTCCATTCTGTTTTATCTGGGCTGTAAATTAAGAAATTGAAATTCAGGTGGCAGAGGCAGCAGTCTGCTGATAGACCGCTAAAGTAAACTGTCATTAAAATGCTTTCGGCAGGCAGAGGGGCGCCTGGAATGTAATATTGTTTTAAAAAAAAGTAGTGGGAGGGGCAGTGAGAGAGAAGAAAAGCCCACGGGGCTTAAAATTATTTGGGGAAGGGAAGCTGTGAGAAGTGGAAAAGGGACACAGCATCTGGCCATGATTCCTAATCATAGCTACTATGAATAAACAATTTGAAAAGTACAGTATGGAGTTGTGTAAAGTTTGGTGTGCTAAGAGATCAAGGGACAATTTAAACCAGGCTGGTATTAAAGGGAATTCCGTCTTCATCTGAGCAGGGGTGAGGGGAAGTGGATATCAAATGGACTCTAAAGTTTTCCTATCGTTGTAAGAAAAGCAGATCAACCGGATACAGAGGAGTTACCATAAATTGAAGTTAACCTGTCCTTTTGGTTGCAGTGATAGGGCCACGGGAGAGATTCCAGGATGATTTTATGATAGCCTAAGAAGTTGTCATCTACAGGAAAGAATCTGCTTACCTACTTACAGGAATAACAGTTATTTTCAACTCCCTCCTCCCTTTACCCAGGTAATTACTATAGGATAATACAGGAAACAAAAAAAATCCCAGGTATGTACTCTAACACATACCTGATTCTTACCTCACACTTTGTAGCTACATTTTCTGTCTGCTCTTTGGGATATGAGGTTTGAAATTTTATGCATTATTTAAATAGATGTTTTCACAAAGATTTAATATGTGTAATGATCAGCATATAGCCAGTGACATTGTTGTCTTGATTCACTAATGTCTTAGTGTTGTACCTTGTTCTTTGTGTCTTAAGTGAATTGCAGGTTCGTTGGTGTCCATTTATGAGGTGGATAGCAAGTATGAGAAGATACATGGCATTTTCCACAAGGGCATTTACATTTTAAGTCTTAGAAACATTTATAAAATTTACCTTCAGCTGACAACACATAGTTAATGCAGCTTTAGAAAATGAATCAATTTTATTTTGTTTAACTTCAAAATGTGACCAATGTCAGAATGCACTTAACTGGCAATATAAAGGCTTATATCACTTTAGGGTAAGGAAAACAAAAAATGAATTTGTTGGAAAAGTGATGAGAAAATTTTAACATGCTGTCATAAATTTTAGCAACTATTAAACTACTTGAATTAAAACGATTATAAACTTTGAAGTTGTTATTTGATTATTCATAGGGTAGTAAGCAAATAAATATAGGTCATGAAATCTCAAAGACATTTCTGTTGAATTGTTATATGCAAAAATCCTTCATATCTAACAAAAAATAGGTGTTTGGGGTTTTTTTATTCTTTTAAATTTAAGTGTACAGATGAATTTGTGCTTTGTGTATCCTTTAATGAGAGAGAAATTTATGGTTATGTAAGCTAACTTTTCCTTTCCATACCATCATTTTCCAGAAAGTTATATTGGCTTAAATAATGGCTACTATATATGTATATTAAGAAATATTATTTTAATGAATTCCAGCATTTTAGGCAGTATTATATTATCTCCAATAATCTGATAACAAAGATATTTTTCTGATTGTTAGAAAACAGTTTGAATTACCAGCTTTAATAAGCCCCTTAAGCTATGATTTTTATTTTTTTCTTAATCAAATTGAAAATATGCACACAATGGACAGCTTAAACTATGCTTTAATACAGGTAAGACTTTTTTAAGATGTGAATTTGCATAAAGATGAAAAGATACAGTCACTAAGTTTGAAATGTGAAGAAAGATACTTTATAAATTTAAATTATAGCGTTTCAAAACTAAGATAATTTTAAGAGTGACATTTTCATTATGAACATAAAATCTTTTAGCATGAAATTAGTATTAAAAAATCCTTGTTTTATATACTTTTTTGTCACAAAGCGAATGCTATATATGGTTTCTAAAGGCATAGCAATTCATTATAAATGATGAAAATAAAAAATAACCAAAAATGTAAAGTTAGTTTTTTAAAGGATTTTCAATTATTAATCCCCTCTGTGAGAAATGGGATATTATATTTTAAGGCAAACAATCTTCCTATGATGTATTAAGGCAAAAATGTTGGAAGCTTTTGAAATATCCAAAAGTCTTAATGCTTTTGTTTAATGACTGATTATAATTCTATTACCAAAAATATCACACATAACTAATTATGTCCTTCCAGATATAACATTTATCATCAGGTAAGAGTCAAAGGAG
This sequence comes from Rhinopithecus bieti, assembly GCF_001698545.2. Taxonomy (NCBI): domain Eukaryota; kingdom Metazoa; phylum Chordata; class Mammalia; order Primates; family Cercopithecidae; genus Rhinopithecus; species Rhinopithecus bieti. The sequence continues at coordinate 587,252 of NW_016825878.1, forward strand.
CAATTCATAATCCCTTCGTATTTCTAAATATTTTTCCTAATCTTTGACAAAAGGCCCATTTCAATTTGATTCAGCATCCTCTGAGTGCCTAGCATGTGCCAGAATAACAAAATTAGATTAAAGACAATAAATGCTTGAAGGAAATCGGATTATATTTTAGGAAATGATAGTAAATGGAAAATTTGAGAGGTTTAAATAACTCTGTTAATATGTTGTATAATACATATTCACAGTGTGTCTGGTTTATGTTGTTGTTATTTTTTATCCTTACAAATTTTGCACAATATCACTTTTAAATAATATAACTTGTCAAAAAATTACTCCTTTATGTAGGAATATCACAGAAGGGATATTATCCTTCTAGGAGCTACAGTTTTGCAAATTGCTAATGGCTTGGGTTTTAACTTCAGACACGTGGATTTGAACTTGATTTCACGGGGCCTTGGACAAGTTACTTTATTGCTTCTAAACCTTGATTTTCTAATCTATAAAATTGTGATAATAATGCCTAATTTAGAATCACTGTGAGGTTAGATGTAATCATGAGTATAAAATACTCAAAACTTCCTGGCATGGAGGAAGCGGTCAATATATGGTAACTACAATGATGAGAACAAAAATGGTAACTTATCACATTTATTTGATGGAGCCAGAATTAGAATTCCTGCCTTTGCATACTGTCTCTTAAATATTTTCATTAGCTCTCATTAATGTCCCAACTAATATATTTCATGATAAATATTATCTCACATTTCTAATTGCAACCAAGTTTAAAAGGCGCCAAAAGGCATAAAATCTTCTATCTGCCCTGTTATTTGACTTCAATATATTTCCCAATACAATTTCATGATTCACCCATAAAAGTTGTGGGTATTCAAAAGGAACTGAGTCTGAGATCCCATTTGACTGATATAATAAAAAAAAAACCTTAGATTTTTATCATACCTTTTATCACAAAAAGCTCAATGTACTTCTACATATTTATCACTGTAACCCCAGGAAGTAAAGAAGGACATAAATTATCTCTCATTTTGAGGGGGCATAACAGAGGCATTAGGAATTTAGGTAACATTTCTGAGGTTAATAGAAATAGTTTCCCCGGATGTCAGTCTTTCTGCAATCTGTTACTGTTTTTGGCATTAATTATGGCTATTCTTACTTTAGTTAGGCTCAAACGTTAGTGTTTGGCATTAAGTATAGCTTATAATTCAGTTAATTACTTGATGAAATAAAGTTGAGTCAAATATATACTATCACAGTCTAATCAAATTAAAATATTTTGATTTTATGTTGAGACACTTTTATTATTCAATTTTGTATATGCATACATTATTCTTATTTACAATTCTGTGTTAATTTCTAAGGCAAGATTTTAAAGGTTATTACTCATTTATGGCATTGAAAGGAACCAGTTCCAATCTACTTATCACTCACCTCTCCCTTGGCTCATTCTCCCATTTCCACATATATTTTTATAGGCTATTATCTTTATTCCATTTACATAGGCTAACAGTATTTTCTGCTCTAGTTTTCTATTTAGATTGTGCTTGAAAAATCTATCAAAATAAATATCTAAAGGAATATAGAGGTAGATTATATAAAGGGCTTTTTATAATGGTTTTGTTTTGAATAAAACAAAAATGTATAACTAACATCCACTTGACATTATAAAACATAGAATATCAGAAGAATACTAAAACTTGCTTATGCTTTATAGTTTTGCAGTTCCCTCCTGGGCTTACACTGCTATGAATTGATATAGATGGAGCTATAGCTGTGTTCAGTGAGTAAGTGAAATGGAAGGAAATATTTTGCAGCCTGATAAAAGAATGAACCTTAAACTTTTAGAGATCTAAATTCATTGTAGGCAACAATAGAAAACAGACTTAATGTTTTTATTTTAAGCTTCAATAGGCATCTGTCTGCATCTTAAATGTATCATATAATTTAATAAAATTGATCCACTCAAGGTCAAGCCCAGTCATGTGACTGCCAGACTTCTATGAGCAAGTGTAATTAGCACCAAGAAGAAACACATATGCATGCACACAGAACAGCCAGTGCTGCTGTTTATTGCCATTTCACACTAACCCCTCTTAACTCTTCATGCTGATGTGATTAAGTAAAAAATCCATTTCTCTGATGGAGCACATGTATGTGCATTTTAAGGCTGAGGATACTGTTGTAATAAAAATAATATTCTATACCTTTGATCATTGTCATTCTAGTATGAGAAATTAGAGAATATGGTTGCTTGAAATGTCAGTTTTTGTGAACGTGAGTTGGAAGATGTAACATAAATGAATGGTGTTATAGACTGTTTAAGCTGTGTGAGTAACAAATAGACATTTCCTTGAATTACTTTGACACAATTTACTGTGAATTTTTTCCTCTAGATGGTATTTCTAGATTCCTTGTGCAAACAATAAAAAACTTTCTTTTATGTCAGTGCTTATTATTTTTATAGAGTCCTGATGTATTCTGAATACTAATATTTCTAGATGTAAAATGAATATGAAAAGATACATGTGTCTCCATATTAGTTATATCAAAAGGATATATGAAAGTTTGAGCCACTTTGTAAGGTTTGTATGAAAGAGGAAAATACTCATATATATTATAGTGTTCAGTCCTTGGTTTTAAAAGGTCTTTATATAAATCTACTCAATTGGGTATATGTGCATGCATGCGTGTGTGTGTGTGTGTGTGTGTGTGTGTGTGTGTGTGTGTGATTTAGAGCAAATAAAAGGAGGTTGAGAGGTGAAAATTACAGGAATTTGTTGGAGTATACCAGCCTGTCTATAGTAGAAGAAGTAGGCTACAAAGCATAGGAAATCAGGTTTGTGGGTATTGTGTTGTCACATTATGCTGGCTTGAAAGCCAGTAGAGGGAAGTACAGATATACAACTATTAGAAACAGGATACACCTATTGACAACTGTGAATTTTAGAAATGCCAAACAGAAAGATACCCAAAGGTAGAGGAATTAGAACCAACATATAAGCAGGGTTAAGAAACTTTCGTCGAAAATTCAAGACTCCTTGCAATGAGGTGGCAGAGTAAGACTATAATATATATAAGGAAAAGACTGACAGGTATAGAAGAAGGGTTCATGACACTGACAATAATGACAGTGTTTTGATGGCCAAAATATTTCCACCAGCACTGGGAAAGAGATAGGGTTCTCAGCATATGTTTCTGAGCCAACGAGCCCACAGACGAGCCCTTGGAAGCTGTGAGGGAGAGAAACCAGGGACAAGAGCCTGTCAGGCTGGTGCTCTGCATAGCCCTGGACGCCTCTAAGATACCTTTGTGCCCAAGGGAGGGCTTTAAAAACACTGCTGGGAAAGCACGCACTGTGGCATTAAGCAAAGATCTCCAGATGTGGAGAAAGGGGACATGAGTCCTAGTATTATTTCTCCCACTAACTAGCTGATTCTCTTCAGAAAGTCACTCTGACTAAACTTCATGATTCCCGGGAGGAGACTAGATTAGTAATAATAATGTAAGCTAGGTGGCATTCTAATGCTCTACATGCATTAAATCAGTTAACCCTCACAAGAATCTTATCATTTTACAGATAAGAAAACTAAGGAAGTTAAGTAATTTGCCCAAGATAACACAGCTAGAAATTAACAGAGCTGGGATTTCACCCTAAACAGGCTGTTTCTAGGGCCCAAGTCCTTCCTTAGCCACTATTTATTAGAGTACCTCTAAGGTACTTCCAGATGTACAATTTTGTAATTTTAAAGAAATAAAACAGAAATTACAGATGACATAACACTTGCAAGAGAACAAAAGCCTACGGAAAATAGATATTACAATGAATATAAACAGATAAAGTTCTACTTTTTATTTCAGAAATAATCAGACTCCTATACCTTGCCGTGCTCTCTACTGCTGACAAATAGAAGAGAGAGAAAATTTATAGTTGGATGATTTGTTCCTTTAAAAAGATTCAGGTCAAATATAATAGGATTTTGAGAAATATTTTATATAAGATGTCCTTGGCTGTTCTAACCAGCGGGTAACATTGTTTTGCGGTTTAATTACTTAGCTTTTACATATTTTAAGATGTCTACTCCATAAACATATAGTAAACAGTTACAAAGCCATTAAAAAGGTAGTGTTTATTATGTAATGAAATGTGAAGATATTTATGAAAGATTATTAAGCATATTAAACATCATATAAAGGATGTTTACTAGAACACTAAACAGTGGCTATTTTGAGGTAATGGGAGTTGGATTTATAGTCACTTTTTTTCTTTACATTTTCTGCATTATTGGGTTTATGAAAATTCTGAGCATGCATTCTTACTCATAAATCAGAAAAACAGGTAGTTTATTGTTTCAGAAAGAAAAAACTCTATAGCTCAAGCTTGAGGGCCTACAGCCACCAGGTGGGAACAGGCGCTAGATGCTGGATGGTAAGGACCAGTGACCTCTTAAAAGACAACTTAGATAACGAGAGAGGTCAGAATAACACCCTGTGAGCTTTATAGTTTATAAACACAATAACATTCACTTATTAAAACAAATTGAGATTTAATACACATGAAAAATAGATATGACAAAAATCTCAGAAATTGCTCTACCATTTTCTTAGACAACAATATCAGGTATAACTATCCTGTCCAATTAAAATTGCCTAATATTAATTATATACCATAAAATAAATTATTTCTTTCCCTTACTATCTGTATTATGGCCAAGGAATATTCTTCTTTTCAATGAATTAATCATTTCTTTTTCCCTATTAAATCTTTTCTCAAATTGCTCAAGAATCTCATAAAACGAACCTTCATTCCCAGCCAGCAAAACCCTTAAAGTGATTTGCTTATATTTCTATGGCATATAAGTAAGTGAAAACCATAATACAGTAAATAATTATAATGAGATTGAACAAAAACTGGCTTCCAGACAGGTACCATTAGTGAATTGCTATTTCAATGTCCTAAACAGTCACCTGAGTTAATTCAATTTTCATATTGTTTAATTTTTGTCTTTAAAATCACTCTTCAGAGAATGGAAAACTGGCTCAATATCTCAACTGTGACTGATGGCACAGTTTCTGAACATTCTTACTTACTTCGTTTTGCTATTTAGAAATATTCTAATACCATGACCAAGAATTTAACAACAGCTATCTAACAGGTATTATTTATCTTAAAAGGAATATTGTTATTAGATTTATGACATTGGTAGAACTGGAAAAGAAGGTACTAAGAAAAAATACAAAAATAACAAACTTATTTTTTAATATGATATATTTTAATGTGTTGTTATAAGTTTTATAAACCACAGACATATATTAATTGTCAGATATGAATGACGACCATTTTGAAAAAAAACTTATTTGTCATATACAGAGGACATAAAGTGCCGCTGCCCTCACTCAGGCACTCATTTGACTCATGGTGCAGTCTTGAATAATTTTAAACCAAACATGACTGCGGCAATCAATTTTCCTCCAATTTATTGGGCATGAGTTAAAGCCAATTAAAAAACCATTTTTGGTGCAATTCAAGAGGAAAACTATATAAACCCATGAAAAACAAATTTCAGTCCTAGACATGAGTCATCACTATTCTAAATATTGGTGTCAGCCCCAAATCAAAAAGAACAAATCCTAAAATTGCACAGTCCACACTGGAAACTGCATTTATCAGCAATGATTTTACACAATTACTAATTTTTATAAGAAATTGACCTGAAAGGAAAATCATGCTCCTCTGACTCATATCTGAATAATTTTTACAATGAAATTAATAGGTAGTTTACAGCAGCTCCTTGAGTTTCTGAATTAAGAACTGAGGTAGAAAGTCATCTGTGACCTTTATATAAAGAAAGCAAAACATTTTACCTATAATTTTAAAGTATCTTTTACCTATTAGACCATGTCTTCTTTCACATGAATATAGTGGCTCTCTTTTAAGGCCATAAAATGAAACAATCCCTGTACGCTCCAGATATTCTTAGGGTAATCAAAGCAGCAAAATTGAAGCTTCTAGGTTGGAAATTACAGCTATAAAATACGGCCATACATTTTCAATCTGTATATTAAAAAGGCCTTTCAAGTTCACGGTTGTCTCGGTTAAAAGTATTCACGCAGACCTGAATTCTGGTTCTGCCTCTCCTGTGTCCTTGGTATATGACTTTGGGCAAGTTGCCCAACCTCTCTAAGCCTCAGCTTTCTCATTCTTAAAATGGGTATTAAAAATAACCTACCTTTTAGGTCTGTTGTGAGCATTAAGTGACTAAAGTATTTGTCAAGTACCTGGCACAGAGTGAATCTTCATTAGATGACAGAACTGGATAAAGGAAAACCCAGTGATTCTCACACATGGCTGTGCAACAACGCCTCAACCTACCTGTAAGGTTTTTTCTTTTCAAGTTCAGATGCTTCCCCTCTACCTCAAGATATTTCACTGTAACTCTGAGGTGTAATCTAAGCATATATGTGTATGAAAAGCTCCACAGGTGATTCTGATGAACAAGTGATTTAGAGCAAAATCAGTACAGGTTTTCAGTTGTGCAATTTGCATGGAGTTAAACAGTGGCTTGAACTATTTTGGTTCTGTTATCCCTGTGAGCAGATTAATTGGAAAAAAATGCCAATTTTATACTTTGTTTTATACTGAAAAAGATTTAACTAGGATATCTTTAAAAGATTTTATTTACATTCATATTGCTATGAGGTCACAGAATAAGTGTGATTTTCTACAACTTCCTGTTAGTAAAATGAAAGAACCTGTGAGATAACCCTGGGAAACTGTAGTCATTCCACTGGCATAGATATATTCTAGTGTTTGTTATGTTTGTTACTTCTATTTAATAAACATAGGCAGATAAGCCAAAATTACTTAATCAGTTTTTTCAGTTATATTTTCCTTTTGAGTTAGTTCATTTCTAACTGTGCTACTTCAAGTAAGCACTCTCCTCAATGATAGAGATCAGGTGGTGCCATGCTGTTAAGAAAAAAAAAACTACCAGGAAAATATACATGTTGGACTGACATGACCACCCCACAAGTTACTCACCATGATTGTTTAACAGAAACATGCGCATTTTCCTTAAGAGCCAATTTTAAATATCAACAGAAATCAGGACCCTCCTTAATATCTTCCCCTTAGTGGAGACTAATTTATTAGATGAACAACCTGTTTCCTTGGAAGGGAAAGAGATATGTCCTAGTAGATCTTGGGTATTAGCAATGTCAGTAAAGGTGGCAGTGTAAGCCTAGGTGAACAAAGGACAGTCAGGTCCTAAAAGTATCAAGAGAAGACGATAAGGAGGTGAGGAAACAAATCAGATAGTTTCCACCATTTGTTCCTAGGGCAAGTCTGGGTGCAGCTGGTACATTCTCAGACTTACGGCTTTTATAGACCTTCTTGGTAGGAAACCAGAGTGATTTATACCCTGGCATATCTCTATACTGGAATTCAGAGAAATTCCAATGCTGCTACACCACCAGACAGAGTTTTAGAGTTTCTAGACAACAAGACTATTGTTATACCCTCTCTGTGGATTTAAGAATGCAAACTGCATAGATTACCTTAGGGCTCATTGGGACCATACTTATTCTCTGGGGACTGCCTACCCTCGGGGTTTAGAAATGACTCTGCAATCTAAATGTAATTCAACATCATGTATTGGCAAGCTGTTGGTAGATCAAGGAGATGTTGGTCAAGATGTCGATGAGGGAGTTGGTATGCTCAGATTCTAGTTTTTAAACTTTTTGTGAATCACTGTGTTTCTATATATAAAGCGAATGATTGTGTTTGCTTGTTTTACTTTGTAGGGTTATTGTAATGCTAAAAGAAAAGTAAATCTATGAACACTGGAAAAATTTTTTATTGGCATAAGAAATTAGAGGAAAATAATTTTTAATGTATATAACTTTCTAGTAAATTATACAAATGCCTGTTAGGAACATATTTCCTTTTTTAAACTTAAGTAAACTTTTTCTTTTTCAATATGATTCTTGAAAGTTTCAAAATCAACTCATCAGATAAGAACTCTATGTTAAAACTTCAAAAAGTGAAATTGCCTGACACTTGCTGAAATATCATGGAACACGAAAATGAAAATCTATAGAAAATGCAGAACCTTCCATTTCCTTTTTTGTTTATGAATATAAGGTTTTATCTAAGTCTCTCCTGAGACAATTGGTTTCAAAAACGTGGCTCTATGAAATTTCAGAAAGGAAAGAACCCCTTCAGAGTTTTTTGTTTAACCAGCAGAGAATTGCATTGTCACAGCTGGAAGTTGAAGAGCTGTTGACTCTGACATTTTTCTGTTCCCCTGAGTGAGAGTTCAAGGACCCTCTCTGTGCCATCAGGAGGACAGTCAGTAAAGGGGTCAGAAACATGTTCCAGTGCAACTCAACTTCAAGGCCACCCTAGAGGACTGGAGAACAGATCTCAGAGCCACTGTCACCCAAATGGTAGAGACAGTCTCCCTGTTGAGGAAACCCAGCCTCCATGAGAATCTACTTTCTGACTCATGGCCAGATCTCAAGGCTTATGTTACCTGAGGCACCCTTGATATTGGTCAGTCTCAGGAATTTGCTGTCCTTTTAGAATTTATCAATATATATCTCTTTTTTTTCACATATATAGGAAATTTCCTTTTCACTCAGAATGCATTTCTGGGTGCTTCTTAGTGGATACTAAATAGCTAACTTAACTCCATTTTGATTTTATAGAAAGAAAAGCAAACAAAAAGAATATTTCAGAATAGCTGTCACTGAAGCACTATTTATTGCATCCACTAGAGGACTCCTCTCAGAATAACTCAAAATCTCTCCCTTCTCATTCTCTATGGCCTCTGGCATTTGATGCTCAACTAACTCTTGAGTTGGGCCACTGGCTACATATCAGTGTTAGAATGAAAACATTCCCCCTACTTTAACACCTCCTGCTAGTTCAATAAAGCGATGTTTAAATAACTGAACTGGCTTCAATGAACTGTACTTGCCATTTTTTCCTGCTTCATAGCTAGATAAAATGGAGATAATTAGGAAGTGGATGAGCAGGTTTAATGAAAGCCAGTTTCTTTTGGTATACTCCTGAAGCAGCAATCATCATCTGTTTGGCTTTTGAAGAGCAACAATTATAATCACTTAAACCCCCAAGGGGAACAAAAATAGAATTTACATTAGCATATAAAATATACAGCTGGATTGGGCAAGCCTACAAAATTCTGGGGAAATCATTCTAATCTGAATGCTATTCAAACTCACAAGTAAAATGAGTTCAAGAGTATTTTACATACTTCCTTCCTATAAAATAATACTTATAACAATGTTGAGAGGATTTTCCTAAAAATGAACACAGGGAAATAAAAAATTGTTGCCAGGAGAGAATCCCAGAGGGAATAAGCTAAACTGTATTGTCAAGATATCAGAGAGCAAAATGCATAATGATATTCACACAAAGTACTAATCACTCTGAAGTGAAGGTTTTTTACAGTAAAACTACACGTGTTTAGGGGTTTAAGAAACAAATTTTGTTCTGATCACTGGTATAATTTACTTATAAATAAGGAAAATTTCAGATTAATAGTACTTCCCTTCTCCATTGCAGATGTGAAGGTAATACAAAGGAAAGTGAAATTGCTTAAGTTGATAATCTATTGTTACAAAACAGAACTCTGTTTCCTATTTTAAAATATTTTCATATCATTTCTTCTCAAACAATCTCTTTCTTACACCCCTCTTTCTAACTGTAGCCCAGATCACAGGCAACCTCCCTCATCATTTACATTATTTAATTACATCTGCTTTTGTGTGCCTTTCACAGTTTACAAGATACTTTTTTTTTTTTTTTGGTAGAGCATAGAAGAATGAAAATGAGGCCTTTGCTTTATCCATTATGCTACTAGCAACAAAACACTAACATAATCAATATATTAAAGGCTTTCCCTGCTGTGCACATTTGTCAAAGGCAGTGTATCTGAGAAATTACACTAATGAATCTTGAACAACTCAGCATCCTACACAGAAAACTTGTTCTCTCTCATTATAAGTACATATCAATATGTAAAGACAAGAAAAATATATACTTCATCTTTCTATATATTTATTTGAAGAGCCACTGTTACATTTCTTTAAAATGGAAAAAAAGTCAGTAAGCAAAATTCCGCCACCATTGAGAAGCCTTCCTGAACACCACACTAAAGCCAACCACAGGCATGTTAGCGATAGCTTCTTCTGTGCTCCTAAAAACACTTTTTACATATCTCTGATACCAATTATCTCACTACGTTATAACCATCTGTTGACATCTCTATCTCTTACACAGAGTATGCATTTCTTGACAGCACAGCCATCTTCTCCAGCCAAATATTATCAGGTTCTAGCACCGTGCCTAACCCAGTAAGCATGTAATAATGTCTGTTGAGTGAAGTGTATCATTCACTGCATTCTAAGACATCAAAATGTGGTATTCATGGTAGGAATCAAAGTTATATATTAAATATCATCTCTACAACAGTATAAGATTTAATGATAAATTAAGCACTGAGAAATTAGAAATTCAGAAGTCTAGATTTCTGTAGCAATCTTAGCTCTAATTATCTTTAACAAAGGATCATGGTAGTATTTTAGATTTTGTTAAATATTTATAATGTTAATCAGCTCTTTAAATTACCTATCCCATAGTTAATTATTTTTACTGAAAACACTTGAAAAGCTGAGTTCTTAGTTCTTAATGGTAATGACCTCAGGTTTCATTAACTTTATAATCTCTATTTTTAAAAAATTAAAAGCATTAACACTGCCTTCTCAGGTTTTGTCAATGTCTGTCAAGTGAGGCGGTATCTAGCTTGTGTTACTCTGCCCTTTCTGTAATGCTCTGAGAGGCTTTGAAAATCTACAACATGTAACTTTACTTTGAACACAAAATGTGATGATTTTATATTCAAAAGGATTTACAGGGATAATTGTGGTGCATAGCTTGAAGGATTCCAGGACCTATGCAGGAACTTCCTTAAGATCCTTTCTTTTTTTCTTACTTTTAACATAATTCACATTTTTCCTACCAGTTTTCCAAGTGAAATTATCATTTTGTACAGTTATGACAAAGCAATAATGGAGAGGTAGAAGAAAATAGACTCCAGAAGACCTATCCTAAAATATTCCTGATTTGTAGTTAGTAATAGTTAATATTCTTATCATTAGATAAAATTATGTTTTGAGGAATTAATTATACCATAAATTTAAAACTGAACAATAACTTCCCCTTTTAGCTTCATATTGCTATAACCATAACTTTTATATGTATACTTACATATATTCATCATTTATATAGACAGATTTGTGCATTAATGAATTTGAATGGAAAGAAAATTGTATAGATGGTTGTATGATTTTAGTACATAATCATGTAATATAAATTTCCACATCAAGGGATGAAACAGAAAATTATATGAACATTTTATTAGCTATTAAAGAAACTTGGCCTGAATTTTATTTAAAATTAGACCAGTAACTAAATTAGTTTTGAGAGGGGTAAAAATTAAGGGGTTTTTCCAAGATCAAAGTGAAATAGAGTGGTTGAATGCTAGAATACTGTGGGGTTGAAATGCTCAAACCTCATAATTCTCCCCTTTATAACCTGGTTCTTAAAATTCCAAAATTATCTGACTTAAAAAAAATCTACTAGTACTCTCACAGTAATGAGGTTTAAACATGATTAATTTGGATGGTTTCACTTTATAAAAAATTGAAACTTACAAAATGGATGTATCAATTTTTTTAAGTCATTCACTTAACAAGATCATTAATTCAAATACTCTTTTAACGTGTGAGCGCTCTGCATTTAAAAATAAAAGTAAGGCAATTTTTAAAAAAAGATTTACACAAAACAACTCAGGAGCCCATTTATTGCATATAGTGCAGATAGAGTTATTCTGAGTGCTCTCATTTCTTCTCAGGTGAAAAGTGAAATATTGAGCAGGTTTCTTTTGAATGTCAATGATGTCCTTAAACATATTTCATTGTTACTTAAAGAGGCTTGAATGAATTACCTTGATAAAAATCTTACAATCTCTACTCCACATCTAAGCTAATAAACAAACCCAAGAATAGGCAATATTTATGTCCCAATCTCTCAAGTCCAAAGATTTTATAAATAAAAAAGATTAAATTTAGAGCATTTTGATGGGAAAGGATGTTTTCTCTGTATTTATTAGAGAGTCTATCATCTTTAATATTTAAAAAGGAATCATATAGTAGGGCCCTACTTAAAACTTTATTTTCTGTATCACTTACATGTTTCTTTAGTTCACAAAATGAGGGCAGTTTAAAAAATCCCCCTTAATCACTGTGATTAGAAGTTAATTGATTAAGTATATTAAAGTAAACTCTAGCTTAGAAAATACATATTATCATAAAAATATCAAATGATTTGCTACCTATAAAAATCATAAGATTTTATTACATTACCAAATGTAAGTGTAGTCAAAATTTTAAAAGTCTTGAAAATGAAAAATTAAATCCCATTTTAGTCATTAAAATTTTTTAAATCACTCTGCTTATTTAAGTTCCTTTTTAAGGAAAATTGGGTACAGTTAGGTCTTCCTTTTATTTAGTAGGTATTTTTGCTATTTATTTTAAAATACTTTTGTCACTATAACTGAGTTAATCTTTCTCTCCTTTTGTTTTTGGAATAGAATCAAGAATATAATAAATTCTCCATAATTAATGTCACAAAAGAGAAATAACCAGACAAACCAGACTAATTTATCCAAACCCAATTTGGGTACAGTTAAAAATATTTGAGAGAAACTTTTTT
>NW_016825878.1:600125-605279 GCF_001698545.2 Rhinopithecus bieti
TCACTATAACTGAGTTAATCTTTCTCTCCTTTTGTTTTGGAATAGAATCAAGAATATAATAAATTCTCCATAATTAATGTCACAAAAGAGAAATAACCAGACAAACCAGACTAATTTATCCAAACCCAATTTGGGTACAGTTAAAATATTTGAGAGAAACTTTTTTCTTCAAAATATTGTATTGCAAAAGTGCCAAGATTGACAGGCAATTCCTACCCTCAGAATTTGTGGCAATTACATGAGCTTTATGTGGAAGGCCTTTTAAAATCTTATCTATTATTTGATTGTCATTTTGTTTGACTTTGGATCCAACTTTGGAGTTAGATTTTTGATTCATATCCTCACTTTATGGTTCATGAGCTGTCTTACTTTAGGTACTCAGTTTCTAGGTGAAATAAAAGCTACCACCTAAAGTGTTCTGAAGATTAGCTGAGATATTGCATATAAGGCACTTACATATATGATTAAATCCATCACTGAGTCATAGCAGGTAGACAACACATGTTAACTATTAAGAGTCATAGCAGGTAGACAACACATGTTAACTATTAAAAGTTCTTTGAGATTTTAGATTGTATATTTGACATAGGATACATACTACATTTAATACCAATTAGAAACAATAAACGAAGATTATTTTTGCATTTTTAAAATTATAATGTCACTTCAGCCATTCTTTTTTGCCTTTATGCTTGCAGGTACATTGCATGCCCTGGATATGGTACAAAGGGCAAAACCTGCAATGTACCATTAGATAACCTGGCTGCCATTCACCGCCACTTCGTACATCTCACTTTTCTCCTTTATGCATGAATACATTTTCACTTAAAGTGAGTCACTGTTATTGGAAGCAATGACTTTCTATGAGAGTATTGCTCAGTTGAAAACACTTAAGAATTTTGTGCTTATGAACATTATAGCTTTCTGCTATTTGTTAAACTTATTCTAATAAACTGAGTTTCAAGAAAAATATCAGAACATGACCACTGTATTTCCAATGTGCCAATAACATAAATAGAACATTCATAATTTTGGTATAAAAGCAATTATACTGAAAATAAAAATGTTCATATTTTGTAGAAAAAAATTGGTAATTGTACTTTTATATTTTAAATTTTCATATTAAGAATATTTAGCAAACCTAAAATTGGCACAGAATTATGGTGAGGAAAGTATGAGGAATATATAGCATTAAATATATAGCATTAAAAAGTCTAAATATTTTAAAGACAGTTAAACTACATGCACTATTAATTATTTAGAAGATAATTTTCAATTACCCAGCTTATTTTAAATAATAATTTTTAATGAATTACTTCAACTAAAACAGTATTTTCAGTGTTTAGGTAAAAACTAAGTAAATCTGATGGCTTCTTTGAGATTATCATTAAAGTAACTGAATAAAATTGTCTCCACATGTCAAAGTAATTTAATTTTACATATATACAGGACATATATTTACTTATAAATATCTATACATCAGTAGTAGATAATGAATTCTTACTTTGTTTAGCACTGTATATATATAGTTCAAGGTGTTTATTTTAAAATCCCATTTAGTATAGTTCAGAATTATAAAATTAAATCCTATGATAGTTGAGTAATATGATCTAAAATTAATTATATAGTTAAGAACATTGCTAGCTGATTGCCTGTGGTCTAAGGATATCAGTGGGTAGAAAAAGCAAATTTCTCAACTGAAATTCTTGCTAATACAAAGATATAAAATACTATACTCTAAACTCTTCTTTTTTCACAAATTTTACTGAATTGATTCCTCTTGTACCAACAAATTAGTAGTTTAACCATTTTGGTGTTTTAGCTCTCAAAAACTGTTTTAAGGATGGTTATTGCCAACAGCTAGACTAAAATCAATAGTGATGACTTTGGAAGCCGACTGCATAAGGTATCACTTTCCTGTGGTAGTTACTGTTGAACTACAGTAACTTCATGTAGAATAGGCAAAAAATAAGTCAGTTGTTAAAATAAGTTATTAAAATATATGCCCACTAAAATACATTAAGCTGTATTGCAATACAATCATTTTTAAAGTTATTTTCTGTGTTTCCTATGATCATGGGAAGTTTACAATTTAAAAATATTTCACAATAGGGCTTGAGAAATGCAGGCACATGCAATTATATCTACACATACATAAATGAAAATTAAGAATGGACTCAACCAAACAATTCCTTTCAGTGGGTATTTCTGTTTCCATCCCATCCTTCAAATGAGAAAACTTAGATGGCCTTGCCTCATCAGAGAATGCTCAGGTCCATTCCAATACAGGGCATCCCAGTTCTCTCCATGGCAACAGCCCTGGATAAGTTAAAAGGCAACTGAAAGTTTTTAAGACTACTAAGCACTATTAATCCTTTTTTAAAAGTGCAGAACAGGCCAAACAATGTAGAATTCTCCAGAGCAAAGGTTGTCTTTTACCAAACTTGGAATTGTTTACATTATCACAAATACTGTGTCGGATACCTATTCTTGGAAAATGAATGAGATAAAGGGGCAAAACACGGAAGTCCATCCCTGGAATATACCTCCTATTAAAGACAAAAAGGATTAGGAACGGATGCTGAAGAAGGACTCTTAAATGAATCTGTACACTTTAAAAAGTGGGATGAATGGGAAGAGGGAGGAGAGGAAAGGGCAGTGGGAAGAAGGGTTAATAAGCAATTCCTTTCTCTAGCCTCAAACCTTTTAAGACCACAACTTTGCAAATGTATTATTTCATCATCATTTAGTATTTAAAATTTGTCTAAGAATAATGACTTCAAATGTTGCTACCTGAGGAAGTGTGAGGAAGAATGGTCTAACTGCAGGAGAGGACACAGAGATAGTTGTAGTGGCTGAGGATGACCCCATTGTTTCTTTTCTTCTTCAGGATTTTGATCAGGAATGACCCAGCTAATGTGCCGAGTTCAGGAAGTCAGAGCTGCAAAGTTCTTTTGAAACCAGACAATAACCTAGTACCCTTCGCCTTCCTTCCCTGCACCTCTCCCCTGCTGACTGCCAACTCTCACCCACTTTACCTATGACCATCCCAAGAGTATCAAACATAAATACAGAACTTGTCCACTGGCCATAGTAAAGAGAAAAACAAAATTAGCACTACTGGTTTGTACGGGTTTCTTTTTGTTGTTGTTTAACCACCCCTCCTCCCAGCCCCCAACCCTTTGTGTGTGAGGATTCCCCTTCAAACCACCCACAGACCGAGCAGACGAGAAGAAATGGTAATTTTCGGTTTAAAAGTTCACTTACCACGGCAACCTCATATTGCTTTGTCATGCTTTTTGCACTTAAATTTTCAAAACTGCTTGTGCTGGGCGCAGAACTGGGAAGGCAGGGCTAAAGTATCTCTAGTAATCACAACAAAAAGGAGAGAACATTCACTAATCAGAATTACATTTAAATGCACAATCAAACCCCAGAGCAAGAAGCACGGTTCAGAACACACCGGGGAGGGGTGGGGTGGAAAAGACAAACTAACAAAACAAAAGGTAAAGGGGAGAGTTGAGTGGTTGGAGGGGAAATTGATCCAAGCCGCCTTTTGACCGTGGACTGGCTTAAAACCACCACCACCACCACCCCCGCCCCAGCACCCCCGCGATTACCCGAGTGACTGCACTTGCCTCCAGCCAGCTCAACTGCAGGAGAGGAAATCCCCATCTAAGTTCACTAGCCCTGCCACAGTCTTCCACTGCCTGATGGGTTCCTCCAAGAAAATACTTCCAGAGGCATTCATCCACTTCAGGTCTGGGGTTGGCTGCTGCAGCCGAGGCTGCTTCGAGCAGCTGCTAGGATCGTTGCCGTCTCGTTCCTGCCTCTTTCGAGCTGCACAATAGCCTCGGCTGGGTGCACCTCATTAAGCCAGCCGAGAGCCCCAGGAGCAGGGCAAGCAGTGTGACAGCGCTACCTCTTTGTAATGACTGTATGATGGATGCAACCGAAGGGTGGGGTCTGGGTGGGTCAACACTGTTAAAGACTGTATGTATCATTCTGTCCGTCCTCCAGGAGAGGGAAGCCCCCTGCCCTCCCCTCAGGTCTCAGGGTCTCTCTCTCTCTCTCTCTTCTCTTCACCCCCACCTCTCGTCTCTGTCCCCTGTCACTCGCGCGCGCACACACACACACACACTTTCCTCCCTCTTCCCCCACCTCCCTATGCCATTTTCTGCAGTCAGCGTTCAAAAAAGTACGAAAACCATCGGGTAATTTCCAACTGAACCGATTACGGACGGCGAATTTATCCAAACACTTAAGGAAGAAGATCCTAAAATCGAAAAACGAAGGCGGAAGGGGCGAGAAGAACGGGGTGGAGTTGGGTGGAGGAGTGAGCGGGACGTTAACTGGCCAATAGTTTGCAACTGCCGGTCAACTCGCGTAGCCGACTCAGCGCTGCTGGCTAGGCGCGGGACGCCGCCTGCACGTGCGCCGTGCTCCTCCCAGTGCCCGGGACGGTGTCGGGGGCGGGCTGCACCGTGAGAAGAGCAAAATAAAACCAGCCCTAGAGGCGCCGGCTGGGGCCGAGATTGCAGGAGTAAGTTCTGCATCCAGGCAGCGCGCAGCCAGTTGGGGAAGAACTCTGCAACCAGACCGAAAGAAAATCCGACCCACCCGGAAGGGCTGCCAGGGAGTGTCAGGGTCGGAGACTCTGTAGTCGGGCGAGGGCTCCTTCCCCCGGCCATTGGGTCCGCGTTTGGATCAACACCCCCGTCCCGCTTCAGAGCGTCGGCCCCACAGGTGCGCAGCTTAGTCATCACGTTGGGGACTAGACCCCCGCCTCTCTCTCTCTTCCCTTTCTCTCCGGACCCGACATCCTCTTCACGTCTCACTCCATTCTTCACGTCACTCCATCTCTTCACGTCTCACGTCTCCAGTCTCTTCACGTCTCACTCCATCTCTTCACGTCTCACGTCTCCAGTCTTGCCTGTGCTGGCCATGCTGCCCCAGGGAGGCAAAACAAAAAACAAAAACAACAACAACAAAAAATTCTCTGCTTCCAGGGAGTATCAATTTGAGTAGAGGACATAGTTGAAATAAACAAGGTAAATAAAATGTACAGTATGTCTTAATAAAAAATAAGAAGTGAAAAGGGAGTGTTAAGAAGAATAAATAAAGCCTGGAAGGGAAGTGTTATGTCAGTGATGA
>NW_016825878.1:605512-618560 GCF_001698545.2 Rhinopithecus bieti
CCCCCCCCCCCCCCCTTTAAGGGGAGCCTTGGATCTTTGTTTCACTGCCACCCCGCTGACACCACCCAATTGACATTTTACCTCCATTCAGTTTTGTTGATGGTCCCAAGAACCTAGTTCACAGGCACTGGTTTTTCTGCTATAGGAAAGGCTTACAGAAAGATTTTTATTTCCCTATGTGGACAAGTATACTTATTTTACGTTCAGCCTCCCATTTCCAACTTAACTATGATGCTGTACGCTCTTCATGTGGCTACAGAGCACTTTCCAGACATCCTGAGCGATTTCTTCAGAACCGCGTGGATGCTATTTATTTATGTTTATTAGAGTTTATGGAGCACCACTTCTCTGACTCTGTGCAATAGACTTCTATGTTTTTATCATTCATGTCTTATAGCAGTAAGAGAAAGCAAGAAGCATAGAGAAAACAGGGTATTTATGTCTAATGAAGCATCTCTCCCTTTTTATGTCGGCCATTTATTAATCAGTTAAAATTTGTGTAGGTTGTGCAGCCTGCTCTAGGCCATGGGATAGCACTAAAGATTTTATGCCACTCCTCAAAGAGCTTCTGATCCATGGGGAAGGCAAAAGAACCTTTAGCTCTTAATTGCTTCTAACAAGAAACCACTTTTAATAGATGGGAAGGAGAGACCTTGTCAGAAAGCTTTCAGCAAAGGAAAGGAACACTGTGGTGTTGACCTCAGTGGTTCTTTCAGGTCATAAACCTGCAAGGCCTCAGAAGTCTCCTCTCATTTATTTATTTATTTTTTAACCAATTGCTTTCCCCACCTTTTTACAATTGTGTGTTTTAAAGGTAGTACCAGACTTCTGTTCGCATATTTCCTACCATTAAATATAAAGGAAAGGGTAGGGGGCAAGAGAAGGCCAGTTGGAATTAGTGAGAAATCTAAATTAATTGACTAATTAATTAATTTACTAGCAGTAACACCAACTTAAGCTTGCCTAAAAGAAGTCCTTAGTGATATGACTTAATGAGTAAAAATAAGAATTACAGATAATTGTATATGATGTATAATTGTATGAAATTAGCAAAATAATTGTTTTTATGTAAATAGTTCTTTGTAAGAGCATCTGAAAACTGTTCAAACATTTCCTCTTACATTGTATTAGTAATAAACTTGCATAATGAAAAAGATAAGTATAAAATAGTTGGGAGTGGAGATAGTTAATTGATTTTGTAGTATGTTATTGTAATCATAACAAAAGTTTATTATTAAAGTTCTCCATTTCTTTAAAACCTAGATGGGCAAGATACTAAATATTTTTTCTTGGAATATGTCATCTTGATTGAAAACTACTAGGATATTTTTGAAAAAATAGCTCATTAGCTGGCCGGGTAAGTTTGTTTGTTTACAATGGACTTTTCAATGATGGTGGTAGGCATCCTGGAAGATAGCCACTTTACTAAGTTCATTTTTCTCTGTTCTTGTCTGCTTTTCTAACCTTGAACTTTATTTAGTCAGGGAAAATGGAAGGAATGGGAATGCTAACTAATGGAAGAAAGATATTTTCTTTGAACTTTGAAAAACAGACTTAAGTAATTGAACCATAAATTTAGAAACTGGGCTTTCACCAAATGAAAATTTTAAGATGTATAAAAACAGCTCCCATAAGTTTATGCACCAAATGTATTAACCTTGTGATATATAAGATTGCACCTGGGAAAAGTTAACACCATTGGAGATTATTAAGACTTACCAACTCACTCAGCTTTAATAAGGAGAACTTGAGCCAAGTGTGGAACACAGGTGTACCGAATTGGCCAGAATTATACAGTTAAATGTAAATACATTTTTTTCTGGGAGGTAAAGATATTAAGCCCCCAAAACATTTTAGATATGTATTTTAAAAACTACTGTCCTGCAAAAATGTTTGTCCTACCAAAAGTTTCTAGCCTCTTCCCTAATAACCTATATGACAGTGTTGGTACCACTTGGAAAAGATGTTTAATATCTGAACAAGGTAATATGTTCTATTTCCTATTTTTGTTAATAGGATTATAGATGTGATGTATTTCAGGCTCTGCATTATCTATGGCAGGAAAAAATTGAGGGCAAAAGAGTTTCTTTGGCATACATCAAGGACTACATTGCAATCAATACAAGCAAACCAAGTCTGGAGAATATATAAGCTAGGTATTAAATAAGTAATTCACTGTCTATAAATCTCCTACTAGTGGGTGAATGTTGAAAGTCATATAAGGGCTTCAGTGACTAATGGAATACAGTTGTTCATCCCAAGCGACCTTGGCTGTCCTTTTAGAAACTTCTCAAGTTCTGCTACATGTAAGAACAAGATCATGTCTAAGAATTCAGTAAGGATTTTAAAGATCGTCTTGCATGCTACCTTTGAAAAGCAAGTTCAATACTTAGTCTTTCAGAAAGCATTTGTTTGCATGCTGTTAAGATTTCTTTACCCAAGTTAGACAGCAGAGTTTCTAGAGTCATATAGAAATTGGTTCCAATGCTTATAAACTGGGTGACTTGTACAATTCTCTTAATTACTCTGGATCACACCTCCTTCTTTAGTAAAATTAAAAGAACAAGGACCAGCTCCTACAGTTGTGATGATTTAATGATACAAAGTGTAAAAACATACTGCCTAGTAAAATGTCAGTCCCATTGAGATAGATATTGTAATTTGCCTCACTGGATGTGAATTCTTAACCTCCTCCCTCCTTGTCTTTTTCTAACTTAGAGACTGGAAATGTGAATATTTCATTTCCCAGTTTTCTTTGCATCTAGTAGTGGCTGTTTGACATAGTTATGGCAAACTAAATGTAAATACGGCTGGGGGTGGTGGCTGATGCCTGTAATCCCAGCATTTTGGGAGGCCGAGGTGGGCAGATCACCTGAGGTCAGGAGTTCAAGACCAACCTGGCCAACATAGCAAAAACTCATCTCTACTAAAAAATACAAAAATTAGCCGGACATGGTGGTGTGTACCTGTAATCCCAGCTACTTGGGAGGCTGAGAAAGGAGAATTGCTTGAACCCAGGAGGCAGAGGTTGTAATGTGCTGAGATCGCACCACTGCACCCCAGCCCAGGCAACAGAGTGAGACTCTGTCTCAAAGAAAGAAAAAATGTAAATACATATTTGCTGAGGAACCTTCTGAAAATGCTTTTGTTTTCCTGATTAAAGACTAATAGTGACAACTGCCACCACTTTTTGCTGCATTTGTCCTACCTGCTTCTTCCTATGTGGTATATGTGATATCTGGAGTAGAGCAACCATCTTGCAGTTATGAACCAGTTGAAGACCAATCTCTGAAAGATGGTGAAGGAAGATAGGAAGAACCCGGGTTTCTGATAGCAAACTTGACTTGCTCAATTAGTCCTGGACTGTTGACCTTTAGACATCTTGTTGTATACGAAAAAATAAACTGCTCTTTAGTTAAGCCATAGTTAGCTGAATGTTCCAAATATTATTATACTGACATATCTGCCATGATTGTTGGGGTTTTCTGCTTTTAAATAAAATCTGCCTTGATTATATGACCCTGAATGTCAGTCATTTTGAAGAATTTCAGATAAAAAAAACTCTTCTGAGACTCTGCCCATGCACCTATGACTAGGTCACCACTTTGAGTTTGGATGATCTGCTCAAATTGTTTAACCTGGAGTGGGTTTGTAAGGACTTTTTTTTTTTTTTTTAAAGTCCCACAACTGACAATTCTTTCTGAGGAAGTCTCATAATTGTACTAAAAGAGAATGAACCTAACATTTATATTGTCTAAATATCTTTTATCTTTCCTTTCATAATGTATTTTTGCTTTTGTTTTCAAATAAACATACTGGGATGTATTTATTTTGAATATATTGAAATATTTAGAATATTCACTTTGGAAAACGATACTTATTTAGTTGATGATCCTAGTTTGCTGCCATAGCTCCATACTTTTTTTTTTTTTTTTTTTTTTTTTGGCAACACAAGGTCTTGCTCTGTTGCTCAAACTAGAGTGCAATGGTGCGATCATAACTCACTGTAACCCCAGACTCCTGGCCTCAATCTATCGTCCATTCTCAGCCTCCCAAAGTGCTGGGATTATAGGCATGACCCACCGCAACTGGTTTCTACACAATTTAAAATGTCTTCTTTAGGAGTCATGTTTACAATGGGA
Organism: Rhinopithecus bieti; assembly: GCF_001698545.2. Taxonomy (NCBI): domain Eukaryota; kingdom Metazoa; phylum Chordata; class Mammalia; order Primates; family Cercopithecidae; genus Rhinopithecus; species Rhinopithecus bieti. Next base: position 609,655 of record NW_016825878.1, read on the forward strand.
ATCACAATTTAGGAGAATGTCAGCAATGTGGCAATAGTATGTTCTCTGAAGATTGGATTTAATCTAGGATAATACCTAAAACGTTGTTCAGAATCAAATCAAGTAAATTAAGTGAGCAATCACTTAAAAACTGGATACTACAGGATTTTTCATTGCTGTTACAAAAAAGTAGGTATATATGCAAAATAGTAAGACCTAAAACATGTCTAAAATGTATTATAGCAAGGATGGCATCCTTCACATAAAGATATATCTTCCTAAGGGACTGCTTTGGAGGCCCACACACTTGGTCACATGTGTTAGCTAAACACGTCAGTCTCATAGCTATTTTCAGTTTAATTTCTTTGAATAAACCAGATGTTTCCTTTTCACCTTTCCCCTTCCATTCTGTCATAAGTTTCTTATTCTGAAACAGACTCAGTGTTCAATTGATGCAAAGCTATTTTTGTAGTACTATCACTTTAGTTGATTTTAAAAAAATGTACAAGTAGCAAGACAGAATAGTGCCACGGACACGATAGTAAGACTGAATCAAACCGAATTTTATTTGAGCTCCAACCTTACTACTTACTAGCTGTGTGATTTGAGTGTGTATTTAATCATTCCAGTCTGTTTTGTATCTGTAAAATGAATATAAAAATAGTATGTCTCTTAGAGAGTTATCATGAATATTAAGTAGGATAATAAACATGGGGTTTGTGTATAATGCTGTGCATATAGTAAGTGATTAATAAGCATTACTTATGATAATACTATGTTAGGCAAATAGCAAGGTCTTTGAAATACGTAAAATGAAAAGAATATTAGGCCATTTATAGGCGTTACTACCAGTAACTGCAAATCTAAAAATAATTTAGCTAATTATGAGTTAATCATGGATAGTTAACATAGGCTGATCTATCATTTTGTTTGATGCAGTGGAAAAAATTTGGTCTTAAAATAAATAGGCCTAGTTCCAGTGTGTTCCAGTGTGTGATAATAGGTAAATCTCTGCCCATCTAAGTCTCATTTTCCACAGTATAATGTAACTAATGACCATTTTCCCAGGGAAATGTTCTTAAAAAATAGGTAAGAACCTGGTAATTACTTCTCTCTCTCTCATTAATAAAGAATAGAAACCCGGATGTATTTTCTAAGAACCAGGAAATCACAATTAACTTTGAGTTTACGAAAGATCTCCAGAGATATTTCATTACTTGGAGAACTAAGATCAGAGTAGAAGGTAGATTACTATTGATTTAGGTCATATATGTTTATGACACATCAAACAGATGATTAGAAAAAAAATTACTATTTTGGTGCAAGTTACTCAACTCCTCTGAGCCTGTTACTTCATCTGTGTAATGAGTAAGTAGACTATGAATGTAGCTTTCAGTTTTTCGATTATTTCTAGTTAATTTGTTTCTAGTTAATTTTAACAAAATATGAAAGACAATTTTCTCATTTGATTCAACAAGACCTTCCCCTACTCACCTAATTGTATTAATCATGGAGGGGGATAGAATGTAGGCATGGGGAGAGAGGAAGTAAAATCATTCAGTGGTTTCTGATTGATTAGAGTTGATTATGTGTTTAAGGTAGAATATTAAAAGAATTTTTTTTCAGGAAAAGGGAAAGTCTTAAGTCTTCTAAAAGGATTTAGATCTTTTAAATTTCATATTTTACTAGGGGAGAAATATATCATGAATAATATGTGTTAAGCTATGCCAGAAATAAAACACTTAGAAATAAAATTATGTATGTTAGTTTTTTTCTTTTTGTAAGAGACAGGGTCTCTGTTGCCCAGGCTGGAGTGCATTGGTGACGTTATAGCCCCCTACAGCTTTGACCTCCTGGGCTCAGCTAATCCTCTCACCTTAGCCTCCCAAGTAGCATGCCATCATACCTGGCTAATTGTTTTTAATTTTTTTGTAGAGAAATACAAAAGTGCTCATCCTCCTGCCTCAACCTTCTGTCTTGGCCTCCGAAAGTTCTCGGATTACAGGTGTGAACCATGGAACACAGCCTTATATGTTAAATTTTAATTTAATTTTTTTTACATAGAGTAGAAGACTCTATTGTAGACCAATGCTTCTTGAAGTGTGATCCACAGCCGGCACCATCGTCACCTGGGAAATTGTTAGAAATGCACATTATTGGGCTTCATGCAAGACTTACTAAATAAGAAACTCAGGTAGACCCATCAACCTATGTTTTATTAATAGCAAGCCCTTCAGGTTATTCTGATGCAAGCTAAGATTTGAAAACCACTGCTGTAGGCTTGAACAAAGGAGTACGTCCTTTGTAACTGAGATTGCAGTTTCTTCCATCAAGAGAAAGGAGTCTGTCTCTGCATTCCTGGAATCTGGCCTAGTTTTGTAAAGTGCTTTGACCAACAGAATGTGGTAATAGTAACAACATGCCATTTTGGAACCTTGGCCTCAAGAGTCATTCATTTTTCCTCTCCCTTGTTACCTTGGTACCACCATGTAAATGGTCCTAAAGTAGGCTGGTAACACATGAGAGATCATACAGAGAAGAGTCCAGTTGTCCTAGCTGTGGCCATCCAATTGCGACCAACCAGCCTAGAAGCCAACCAACTGCTAAACATGTGAGAGAACCTAGCCAAGATCAGGAGAGCTGACCATGAGCAATAGTAAATGTTTATTGTTTTAAGCCACGAGTGCAGGGGAACCTATATCCTTTTGGTTCCAAATTCCCTGTTACTACTCTCCCACTCTGAGGAACTAGGAGGACTATAAATACCTTCCAGTGTAAACTTCTTATTTCTCAGGTAATGAAACCAAAGAAGTGTAGTAATAACGTGTTTAACTCATGTACAATATGAAGTTTTCAATCTTTATAATGCTAAATTCTTACCTCTGATTATGAAAATGGAGACCCTGAGCAATAATGTCAGAGTCGATTTGACCTGGGTAGATAATTTTCATTTTTAAATGAGTGTAATAGGTGATTCTGCTGCAATTGGTCATGAATTATTATCCCGAATGTCTAAGTCAAATTAGTTGTGGAGCCAGGACTCAAAATCTGGGCTTCTGATTCCCAGTGAGGCCAGCTTTAAACTACAGCAGTGATGTCCTCAGGGCAGGGAGATGGATTCCCTCTGGTGATGCAGTATTTACAGGAGGTAGTGTATAACAGAGTCATGCTAAGGAGCTTTTTCAAACCACCCCTTCATGGTCTGAAAACCCCTTTCAAAGTCCCCTCAAATGGGATCCCTTGCTATGGCAAACTACTGTTACTGATGGGTTTATGTTATCTTCTCTAGCCTTCAGGTATGCAGGAGTTAAAAATGAGCAGTCTGGCCAGGTGCGATGGCTCACGCCTGTAATCCCAGCACTTTGGGAGACCGAGGCAGGTGGATCACAAGGTCAGGAGATCGAGACTATCCTGGCTGATATGGTGAAACCTCATCTCTACTAAAATTACAAAAAATTAGCCAGGCGTGGTGGCAGGCGCCTGTAGTCCCAGCTACTTAGGACCCTGAGGCAGGAGAACAGTGTGAGCCCGGGAGGCAGAGCTTGCAGTGAGCCAAGATAGCGCCACTGCACTCCAGCCTGGGCAACACAGTGAGACTACGTCTCAAACAAACAAACAAACAAAAAAAAAAAACAGAGCAATCCAAGGAAGATTGAGAAGTTACTTCTGTACTGAGTTGTGCTGCCTCAATTAGTTTATCTGGTTAAATTTACTCTCACCCAGTATTATCTAATAAATAAAGGCTTCAGTGAGAATGGGACTCAGAAGTATTAAGTTTTGACAACAGTAATTATAATAATGACTAGCTTGGAGCCTGCTCATATAGCTTTATACCATTCCCTAGTGGGGGCATTTAATTGCAACCCTACATTCAGATGACACCTATCTCTGGGTAAGAACAATATATGAATCTTTATGTTGGAAGTTTTCAGCCTAGCATTGATTCAGCCTAAAGGTTTTTCTACTCTGACCGTAATTTTCTGGTATGCAGTCTCCTGCCTTTTTCTCCTTTTGCTTTGCTAATGAGTATTAGATTTGTGTACATTAACCCACTGGTATCCCCATTCACAAATACTATTCATCACCTGTGCTAGAGCTCAATACTGCCTTTCAGTTTCTCTGATATTAAACCACCATCTATATGTCTGGATATCTGCTAATTTTTTGCTACAGGATTTACTTGCCAACTGTGTTTGTGTCTAGTCTGCTCCTCTTCCTCCCCACCCCCCGCCCAATATCCTTCCCATTCACAAGGAAAAAAGATTGAAACCTTCCCTGGAATGTTTTATCCTTTGGATAATGAACCTCTTGCACAGTTTCTATGTTCAGACATCCTGTCTTTATTGTACACTATAGGCTGTCTCATTGTGGCTGTCACCCACACCACTGAGGCCTCAGAAATGAATGGCAACAGATGGGAAGTGACGGAAATGTGGGCCACATGCATGGTCCTGGGAAGACAGGGCAGTGCAGGTATCCCAAGGGCAGATGCTTTTTCATTTTTGGAATTCTATGGCTTTTTTTTCCCTTTTTTTAAATTACACTTTAAGTTCTGGGATACATGTGCAGAATGTACAGGTTTGTTGCATAGGTATACACGTGCCATGGTGGTTTGCTGCACCCATCAACCCATCATCTACATTAGGTATTTCTCCTAATGCTATCCCTCCCCTGGCCTCCTAACCCCTGACAGGCCCCAGTGTATGATGTTCCCCTCCCTGTGTCCATGTGTTCTCATTGTTCAACTCCCACTTATGAGTGAGAACATGTGGTGTTTGGTTTTCTGTTCCTGTATTAGTTTGCTGAGAATGATGGTTTCCATCTTCATCCATGTCCCTGCAAAGGACAAGAGCTCATCCTTTTTTATGGCTGCATAGTATTCCATGGTATATATGTGCCACATTTTCTTTATCCAGTCTATCATTGATAGTCATTTGGGTGGGTTCCAAGTCTTTGCTAATGTGAATAGTGCTACAATAAACATTTGTGTGCATGTGTCTTTATAGTAGAATGATTTATAATCCTTTGGGTATATACCCAGTAATGGGATTGCTGGGTCAAATGGCATTTCTGGTTCTAGATCCTTGAGGAGTCACCACACTGTTGTTCACAGTGGTTGAACTAATTTACACTCCCACCAACAGTGTAGAAGTGTTCCTATTTCTCCACATCCTCTCCAGCATCTGTTGTTTCCTGACTTTTTAATGATTGCCATCTAACTGGCATGAGATGGTATCTCATTGTGGTTTTGATTTGCATTTCTCTAATGACCAGCGATGATGAGCTTTTTCTCATGTGTTTATTGTCCACATAAATGTCTTTTGAGAAGTGTCTATTAATATCCTTTGCCCACTTTTTGATGGTTTTTCTTGTAAATTTGTTGAAGTTCCTTATAAATTCTAGATATTAGCCCTTTGTCAGATGGATAGATTGCAAAAATTTTCTCCCATTCTGTAGGTTGCCTGTTCACTCTGATGATAGTTTCTTTTGCTGTGCAGAAGCTGTTTAGTTTAATTAGCTCTTATTTGTCAATTTTGGCTTTTGTTCCCATTGCTTTTATTGTTTTAGTCATGAAGTCTTTGCTCATGCCTATGTCGTGAATGGTATTGCCTAGGTTCTCTTCTAGGGTTTTTATGGTTTTAGGTCTTATGTTTAAGTTTTTAATCCATCTTGAGTTAATTTGTGCATAAGGTGTAAGAAAAGAGTTCAGTTTTAGTTTTCTGCATATGGCTAGCCAGTTTTCCCAACACCATTTATTAAATAGGGAATCCTTTCCCCATTGGTTGTTTTTGTCAGGTTTGTCAAAGATCAAATGATTGTAGATGTGTGGTGTTATTTCTGAGGCCTCTGTTCTGTTCCACTGGTGTAAATATCTGTTTTGGTACCAGTATCATGCTGTTTTGGTTACTGTAGCCTTGTAGTATAGTTTGAAGTCCGATACCATGATGCCTCCAACTTTGTTCTTTTTGCTTAGAATTGTCATGACTATATGGGCTCTTTTTTGGTTCCATTTGAAATTTAAAATAGTTTTTCTAATTCTGTGGAGAAAGTCATTGGTAGCTTGATGGGGATAGCATTGAATCTATAAATTATTTTGGGCAGTATGGCCATTTTCATGATATTGATTCTTCCTACCCATGAACATGGAATGTTTTTTCATTTCTTTGTATCCTCCTTATTTGCTTGAGCAGTGGTTTGTAGTTCTTATTGAAGAGGTTGGTCACATCCCTTGTAAGTTTTATTCCTAGGTGTTTTATTCTCTTTATAATAGTTGTGAATGGGAGTTCACTCATGATTTGGCTCTCTGTGTTTTATTAGTGTATAGGAATGCTTGTGATTTTTGCACATTAATTTTGTGTCCTGAGACTTTGCTGAAGTTGCTTATCAGCTTAAGAAGATTTTTGGCTGAGATGATGGGTCTTTCTGAATATACAATCATGTCATCTTCTTACAAAGACAATTTGACTTCCTCTCTTCCATGAATACCCTTTATTTCTTTCTCTTGCCTGATTGCCCTGGTCAGAACTTCCCATACTATGTTGGATAGGAGTGGTGAGAGAGGGCATCCTTGTCTTGTGCCAGTTTTCAAAGGGAATTCTTCCTGTTTTTGGCCATTCAGTAAGATATTGACTGTGGGTTTGTCATAAATAGCTCTTATTATTTTGAGATACGTTGCATCAGTACCTAGTTTATTGAGAGTTTTTAGGATGAAGGTTGTTGAATGTTACCAAAGGCCTTTTCTGCATCTATTGAGATAATCATGCGGTTTTTGTCATTGGTTCTGTTTATGTGATGGATTATGTTTATTGATTTGCATATGTTGAACCAGCCTTGCATCCCAGAGATGAAGCCAACTTGATCGTGGTGGATAACCTTTTTGATGTGCTGCTGGATTTGGTTTGCCAGTATTTCTTGAGAATTTTTGCATCCATGTTCACCAGGGATATTGGCCTGAAATTTTCTTTTTTTGTTGTGTCTCTGCCAGGCTTTGGTATCAGAATGATGCTGGCCTCATAAAATGAGTTAGGGAAGATTCCCTCTTTTTCTGTTGTTTGGAATAGTTTCAGAAGGAATGGTACCAGTTCCTCTTTGTACCTCTGGTAGAATTCAGTTGTGAGTCCGTCTGGTCCTGGGCTTTTTTTGGTTGGTAGGCTATTAATTACTGCCTCAATTTCAGAACTTGTTATTGATCTATTCAGGGATTCAACTTCTTACTGGTTTAGTCTTGGGAGGGTGTATGTGTCCAGGGATTTATCCATTTCTTCTAGATTTTGTAGTTTATTTGCATAGAGGTGTTTACAGTATTCTCTGATGGTAGTTTGCATTTCTGTGGGATCAGTGGTGATACTCCCTTTATCATTTTTTATTGTGTCTATTTGATTCATCTCTCTTTTCTTCATTAGTCTGGCTTGCAGTCTATTTTGTTAATCTTTTCAAAAGTCAGCTCCTGGATTCATTGATTTGTTTTTTGAAGGGTTTTCGTTTCTCTACCTCCTCCAGTTCTGCTGATCTTAATTACTTCTTGTCTTCTGCTAGCTTTTGAATTTGTTTGCTATTGCTTTTCTAGTTCTTTCAATTGTCACGTTAGGGTGACAATTTTAGATCTTTTCGCTTTGTCCTGTGGGCATTTAATGCTATAAATTTCCCTCAAAACACTGCTTTAGCTGTGTCCCAGAGTTTCTGGTACATTTTGTCTTTGTTGTCATTGGTTTCAAAGAACTTATTATTTCTGCCTTAATTTCTTTATTTATCCAGTAGTCATTTAGGAGCAGGTTGTTCTGTTTTCACATAGTTGTGTGGTTTTGAGTGACTTTCATAATCTTGAGTGCTAATTCGATTGCACTGTCATCTGAGCAACTGTTTGTTATGATTTCCGTTATTTGGCATTTGCTGAGGAGTGTTTTACCTCCAATTATGCAGTCAATTTTAGAATAAGTGCTATGTGGTACTGAGAAGAATGAATATTCTATTTATCTGGGGTGGAGAGTTCTGTAGATGTCTATTAGGTCTGCTTTGTCTGGAGCTGAGTTCAACTCCTGAATATCCTTGTTAATTTTCTGTCTTGTTGGTCTGTCTAATATTGATAGTAGGTTGTTAAAGTCTCCCACTATTATTGTGTGGGAGTCTAAGTCTCTTTGTAGGTCTCTAAGAACTTGATTTATGAATCTGGTTGCTCCTGTATTTGGTGCATATACATTTAGGATAGTTAGCTCTTCGTGTTGCATTGATTTCTTTACCATTATGTAATGCCCTCCCTTGTCTTTTTTGATCTTTGTTGGTTTAAAGTCTGTTTTATCAGAGACTAGGATTGCAACCCCTGCTTTTATTTCCTTTCCATTTGCTTGGTAAATATTCTTCCATCCTTTTATTTAAGCCCATATGTGTCTTTGCACATGAGATGGGTCTCTTTAATACAGCATATTGGGTCCTGACTCTTTATCCAATTTTCCTGTGTCTTTTAATTGGGGCATTTATCACATTTATATTTAAGGTTAATATTGTTATGTGTGAATTTGATACTGTCATTATGATGCTAGCTGGTTATTTTGCCTGTTGATGCAGTTTTTTCATAGTGTCGAATGGTCTTTACAATTTGTTACATTTTGCAGTGGCTGGAACTGGTTTTCCTTTCCATATTTAGTGCTTCCTTCAGGAGCTCTTGTAAAGCAGGCCTGGTGGTGACAAAATCTCTCAGCATTTGCTTGTCTGTAAAGGATTTTATTTCTCCTTTGCTTATGAAGCTTAGTTTGGCTGGATATGAAATTTTGGGTTGAAAATTCATTTATTTGAGATTGTTGAATGTTGGCCCCACTCTTTTCTGACTTGTAGGGTTTCTGCAGAGAGATCCACTGTTAGTCTGATGGGTTTCATTTTGTGGGTAACCTGACCTTTCTCTCTGGCTACCTTTAACATTTCCTTCATTTCAA
>NW_016825878.1:621851-653943 GCF_001698545.2 Rhinopithecus bieti
AGCTGAAGTGAATTGGAGTGTAATTCTGTGCTCAAATAAATGTTTTATTTAGTACAGAATGTAGTATTTTTTAAGAGATCCCTCTAAAAGTTAAGAAGAGATTATTGAAAACATTAAAATGTTGAAATTATAGCTCTAAAATCTACATATGTTAATTGCTATAGCATCAATTGTTTTCCTGTTCTGAAAGAAAACAGACATTGGCCTTTTCTTTTTCCCCTCTTCCACCTCTTGATCTTGTTATGTATAATATTTATTTATATATTGCCAAGGTTTACACATTTATATTCTGTTCTATAATTATTTAAATATATTTTCAATGGATTTGATGTTCACTCAAGACCTTTTATGCATTTCCTCATTTTCTTACCTTTCAGTCGTTTCTTAAGTAGCTGGATTTCATTATCAAGTAATGTGTACTTACCTGGTTTTCTCTTTAGTTTGGTTGGTTTTAGTGGAGAGGGGTGCATGTTTGAAGACATCTATAAGCTCTGTCTATTGCAGTTTTATATCTTATATACATGGATATTTTGCATACCTTGAAGGTTTGTAATATTGCATTATATTTCTTGTCCTTCAAAATTTCTTAGATATTTTCCAATGACTTCTGTTATGAATGTTACTGTGGAATGATATGAAACCAAATAATGACTTACCTCAAGGTTGAGTGTTTGTGTCAAGTTTCCTTGGAACATATGTTCCTTTTCAATCTGAAGATTACATTTTTGCTTCATTTCAGAGAAAGTTTCTTCATTAGTTTTTGTTTTGTTTTTTAATTATGTCTTTGGATACATTGATTTTTTCCTCTGTGTGTGTGTGGTTTTTTGTTTTTTTTGTACCTAAGATACATTGCTCTGTTGCACAGAATTTGTCAGTTCTCCAGTTCTATGAGCTTTTTGCTGGTTGTTTAATGTCATCCCTTTTTTTTAAAAAAAAATGTGTATTTACTATTACTATCTCAATTTTCCCTTGCTTTTGAAATTTATTATTAGTTCGTTAATGATATTATTTCCATCTCATATTTCCTTAAGTTTGCAATCCCTCTTTTCTCCATTCTTCTGTTTTTAAATTCATCTTTAAATAATTATTTTAGTCTTAAGTTACTTCATAGCACACAGCATACACAGTTTAATATTTATTAAAAATTGTATCTTGAAGGTGGTTTCATATAAAAACTTATTCAACTTCTGCACTCTTTTGAATTGTGCATAACATTTCATTTTGTATTCATACATAAATTATGTAACTCAGGCTCATGAGATGTAATATAAATAAACTTTTGTTTCTGTCTACACTCCTTTAAAATTTATTCAGTTCCCATAATCTTCTCTGCCTGCCTCTAGGTGGGAATTAGGGCAGATTCTCATGACTTCCCCGCTCCCTCTTGAGAAACAAGAGTCAGTTCCAAAGTCACTTTGTCACAACCCAGACCAAATTCAAAAATCAGAATGCACATGCCGGAGATTTTTCAAAATTCAGAAATAAGCAATTCAATTAAATTTCTTATATATATTTATTTATTTATTAACAGAGATGGGATTTCACCATGTTGCCCAGGCGGTTCTTGTCTTAAACTCCAGGACTCAAGCAGTCTGCCCACCTCAGCCTCCCAAAGTGCTGAGATTACAGGCTTAAGCCACTGCACCCATCCAGAGATAAGCAATTCAAAATAGATTTAACACAAAAATCTACTCTCCAAACAAACTTTATGTTAGAAGTCTGCAGAGGAAAAGGGCAACAGAGTTGTTTTGATGTGAAACTTTTCTTCCTTGTGGAGCCCCTGTAAACTGCCTCCCCACACCTTGAAGTGTGCTGGTTTCTAAGCCCTCAGAGTTTCGGATTTCAGAGCTGGGAGAATGAGAAAGAGTAAGAAATGTGGACTAGTCTCTTTTAAGCTGCATTCTTCATGTCCTCTAGACCTGGCATATGTTTAAAACCAACTCTCCCTGGTGGGCTTTTCAGAGATTCCCTGCTGAGTCCCATCAAATATACCCCTCTTGACATGAGATATGAACCTTCTCCTTCGGAATGTCTTTTTCTCTCCAGTTTCAACTTACATTTCTCTGACAGTCCATCCTACACAGTGGCTCAAGTGATGAGTCCCCTCATTCTTTGCCAGTTACCAATAGCCCTCTTAGGTTAAGTAAAGATTGCCTCAATTTGGTTCTCTCTCTCCCATCTATAACTGGACCTGGAAAAATTACATGTTTTATCCTGCCAAGTTTGGGACTGTGGGCCATTCTCAACACAGAACTCTCTTGATATCACTATCAAGTGGTAAGTTAGCTTTTTTTGTCACCCTTTGAACTTCTCAGCTCCCGGATAGTTGGGCCCCTGCGGGGAGCACATCTTAAGTTATCTCACTGGTCCCAACAGAAGCTCCTTCCTACTACCTTGCCAAGCCACACTGGCACCTGAAGCAGAATAAAAAACCTGCACCCCTATGTACACTTATCAAAATATCCTCCCATATTTTGAACAAAATGAAAAAAGTTTAAAATTCTCCCCACACCAAACACACACACACCAAATAACTATGCGAAGTCTCACTGTTGTCTAATATGTTTGTGTGCTTTTGTCAACCCACATAAATATACCCAGTGAGAAGGACATATGGCTTTCTGCCCTGTAACAAGGGCTGTTTGGAAATGACTCTTTCATCACCCAATACTGTAAGGTCATAAAGCAAACAACAGCCTGTCTTTATTTACCTTTTTGATATTTTGCTCAGCATGGGTTGTTTTGCATTTTTATTTTTTCAAATCTTGCATTAAACTATTTCTTATCTTGATTACTGTGTTTTTGGCATTGCCTTAAATTATTTTAATAAAAGCTTTATTGAGATATTCACATGTCATAGAATTCATCTATTAACACAGGAAAAAGACTAAAATGAAGTCTAGGAGTCAGGATTAACATGCAGCTCCCACTTGGGTAGACAGAACAGCATCTGGAGACTCACCTTGTGAACCTCTGCTGCAAGAACCACCACTGGAACATACTAGAAAATCTGAAAGAATTCATAGACCCTTTGAAAGACGTGGCTTGTTGCGGAAAATGCCCTGAGATAGTACAACTGTGAGTTCCCAAAGTGTGAGGGGGAAAAGTCTGCCTCTGAACCTACATCCCCACTGGGGAATCTGAAAATCCAGATCACAGGAGAAGGGTTTAACCTTACTTAAAGCTGAAACAGATTTAGGGAGATGAGTGAAATATAAAAGTAGAAGAAGCAGTGGGAAGAGCCCTATAGGCACTCCTGGTCCCCAGCTCGAGCCCAAGGAAACCATTCCTAGCCTTATCTCACAGAGGTCCTTGGAGAAGAGAAGGCAGCCAGTGAAATTGGGGAGGGGCCAGAGGGTGAAGGAAACTCCTAGCTAAACTTTGTAATAATTTCAATTGAGCATGAATTTTCCTGAGCAGAATCCAGGAGCATGAACAGGAAGTGCAGACACCAGCACAGAAGCCACAGCCAACAGTGTGGGTAGCGGGGTGGGTGGGCAGGCAGAGGAGGGCGAGGCCTGAGAGCCCTGTTGCTTCCTCAGTGGGGAGGCTGGTAGCCTGGGGCAAGATCTCAGCCCTGCTTGCCATCTGCCTGGATATAATGTTGGTGTGGTTGGGGGGCGCACGGTGGGAGTGAGACTGGTCTTGCTGGCTGCATGGGAGCAGGATGAGACCTGTCCCCGCCAGCTTTCTCCCACTTCCCTGGTGACCTGTATGATGTAGCAGAGGCAGCCATAATCCCCCTGGTAACATAACTCCATTAATTTGGCAACCACATCCTCCTCTCCCATGGTGGCTGCAGCAAACCCTGCCCAAGGAGAGTCGGAGCTCAGACTCGCCTAATTCTGCCCCCACCTGATAATTTTTCTCTACCATTCTGGTAGCTGAAGGCAAAAGACATAAGCTTTTGGGAGTTCTATAGCACCACCCATCACCTGAGAAATGTGAGTAACTCATCCTGGTCGGTGTAGAGCAAGATTTTATCCCCCTTCTACTACTTAAGCTGGTGCTCTCTTGAAAGTGCCACCTCCTGACTAGAGGCCAACCAACTCAGGCCATTATAGCAACTCAGAGCAACCCTGCTCCAAAAAAGGAGAAAACAACATCTAATTCCACTGCCTACAACACCTAACTAACTAGAGGTCCTGAGTCCATTCCTGTGACAACTTTAGTGCTAGCATAACCAGCATTCGAGAAAACTAAACAAAAAAAACTGGTGCACTAAACAAAAGTACAACAAAGGACTACCACAGAGTCCACGTCATTTCCCTCCCACTTCCACTGGAATAGGTACTGGTATGCATGGCTTGGAGACCTGAAGATGGATCATATCACAGGACTCTTTGCAGAAGTTCCCCAGCATCAGCCTGGACCCTGGTATCTCATTGGATGGCTAGACCCAGAAGGGCAATAACAATCACTGCAGTCTGTCTCTCAGAAGCCCCATCCCTAGGGAAAGGAGGAGAGCGCCATATCAGGGGATCACCTTGTGAAACAAAAGAATCTGAACAGCAGACCTTGAGTTCCAGACCTTTCCACTGAAATAGTCTGTACAAAAGAGAAGGAACCAAAAAACTAATTCTGGTTATATGGCAAAACAAGTTGCTATAACACCCCCCAAAAGATTATACTAGCTCTCCAGCAATGGATCCAAACCAAGAAGAAATCTCTGAATTATCAGATAAAGAATTCTGAAGGCTGATTATTAAGCCACTCAAAGAGGCACCAACTTAAGGAAATTTTTTTTTAAAAATACAGGATATGGATAAAAAAAGTCTCCAGAGAAATAGATATCATAAAGAAAAGACAATCACAACTTCTAAAATGAAAGACGCACTTAGAGAAATGCAAAATACACTGGTAAGTTTCAACAATAGACTCTAGCAGTTAGAAGAAAGAACTTCAGAGCTCAAAGACAAGACTTTTCAATTAACTCAATCTGACAATGAAAAAAGAATTTTAAAAAATGTACAAAGCCTTCAAGAAGTGCAGAATCATTTTAAATAATCAAACCTAAGAATAATTGTTGTTCTCAAGGAAAAAGAGAAATCTAAAAGTTTGGAAAACATATCTGAGGAAATATTCCAGGAAAACTGTTCCTTGCCTTGCTAGAGATCTAGACATCCAAATACAAGAAGCTCAAAGAATACCTAGGAAATTCATCGCCAAAAGATCATCACTTAGGCATATAGTTATCATGTTATCTAAAGTCAAGATTTAGGAAAGAATCTTAAGAGCTGTGAGGCAAAATCATCAGGTACTCTATATAAAGGAAAACCTATCAGATTAACAGAAGATTTCTCAGCAGAAACCCTGCAAGCTAGAAGGGATTAGAGTCCTCTATTTAACCTCTTTAAACAAAATAATTATCAGCCAAGAATTTTGTACCCAGTGAAATGAAGCTTCATAAATGGAGAGTTAAAATCTTTTTCAGACAAATGCTGAGAGAATTTGCCACTACCAAGTCATCACGCCAAAAAATGCTAAAGGGAGTTCTAAATCTTGAAACAAAACCTCCAAATACACCAAAATAGAACCTCCTTAAAACAGAAATCTCACAAGATGTATAAAACAATAACACAATGAAAAAATAAAACAAAGTATTGAGGCAACAACTAGAATGATGAATACAACATTACCTCACACCTCAATACCGATGTTGAATGTAAATGGGCTAAGTGTTCCACTTAAAAGATATAGAATGGCAGAATGGATAAAAATCTACCAACCAAGTATCTGCAGTCTTCAAGGGAGTCACCTAACACACATGGGCTTACATAAGCTTAAGGTAATAGGGTGGAAGAAGATATTCCATTCAAATAGAAACCAAAAGTGATCAGGAGTAGCTGTTCTTGTACCAGACAAAACAGACTTTAAAACAACAACAGTTTAAAAAGACAAAGAGGGGCATTATATAATGATACAAGGAGTAGTCCAACAGGAAAATATCATAGTCCTAAATATATATGCCCGTAACACTGGAGTTCCCAAATTTATAAAACATTTACCACCAGACCTACGGAATGAGATAGCTGGCAACATGATAATAATGGGGGACTTCAGTACTCCACTGATAGAACTAGACAGGTCATCAAGATCGAAACAATGGACTTAAAGTATACTCTAAAACAAATGAACTTAACAGATATTTATAGAATATTCTACCCAACAACTGCAGAAAATACATTCTTTTCATCAGCACATAGAACATCCTCCAAGATAGACCATATGATAAACCACAAAACAAGTCTCAACAAATTTTAAAAAAATAGAAATTATATCAAGTACTCTCTCAGACCACAGTGGAATAAAATTGGAAATCAACTCCAAAGAATCATCAAAACTATACAAATACATGGAAATTAAATAATCTGCTCCTGAATGATGTTTGGATCAACAATGAAATCAAGATGGAAATTTAAAAATTCTTTAAACTGAATGATAATAGTGACACAACCTATCAAAATCTCTGTGATACAGGAAAAACAGTGCTAAAAGGAAAGTTCATAACATTAAATGCCTATATGAAAAAGTCTGGAAGAACACAAATAGACAATCAAAGCTCACACCTCAGAGAAATAGAGAAATGAGAACAAACCAAAATGAAACCCAGCAGAAGAAAAGAAATAACAAAGATCAAGCAGAACTAAATGAAATTGAAACAAAAAAATAAATGAAACAAAACCTTTTTCTTTGAAAAGAAACAAAATTGATAGATTATTAGCAAGATTAAGAAAAGAAGATAGAACATCCAAAGCTCAATTAGAAAACAAATGGAAGATATTACAGCCAATACCACTGAAATACAAAAGATCATTCAAGGCTACTATGAGCACCTTTATACACACAAACTAGAAAACCTAGAGGAGACAGATAAATTCCTGGAAATACATAAACCTCCTAGATTAAACCAGGAAGAAATAGAAATTCTAAATGGACCAATAACAAGAAGTGAAGTTGAAACAGTAATAAAATATTGCCAACCACAATAAAAGTCCAGGACCAGTGAGATCACAACTAAATTTTATTAGACATTCAAAGAAGAATTGGTATCAACCCTACTGAAATGATTCCAAAAGATAAAGAGGGAATTCTCCGTAAATCATTCTATGAAGCCATTATTATCCTAATACCAAAATTGGGAAAGAACATAACAAAATGAAAACTAAATAACAATATTCCTGATTAACAGAGATACAAAAATACTCAACAAAATACTAGTTAACTGAATCAAACAGCATATCAAAAAGATAATACACATGTTCAAGTGGGTTTCATACCAGGAATGCAGGGTTGGTTTAACATGGGCAAGTCCATAAATGTGATACACCACATAAACAGAAGTAAAAACGAAAATCATATAATTATCTCAAGAGACACTGAAAAAACATTTGACAAAATCCAGCATCCCTTTTTGATTAAAACCCTCAGCAAAATTGGCATAGAAGGGACATACTTTAAGGTAATAAAAGCCATCCATGACAAACCCACAGCCAACATTATGCTGAACAGGGAAAATTCGAAAGAAATCCCCTGAGAATTGAAACGAGACAAGGATGCTCACTTTTACCGCTTCTATTCAACATAGTACTGGAAGTCCGAGTCAGAACAATCAGACAAGAGAAAGAAATAAAGGGCATCCAAATTGGTAATGTATCTATCACTGTTCAACAATGATATGATTGTTTACCTAGAAAACCCCAAAGACTCATTCAAAAAGCTTCTAGTTTGGATAAATGAATTCATTAAAGTTTCAGGATACAAAATCAATGTACACAAATCAGGAGTACTGCTATACACCAACAGCGACCAAACTGAGAAATAAAGAAGTCAATGTTTATGACAGCTACAAAAAATAAAATAAAATACTTAGAAATATACTTAATCAAGAAGGTGAAAGATCTCTGCAAAGAAAACTAGATAACTGCTGAAAGAAATTACAGATGACACGAATAAATGGAAACACATTTCATGTTCATAAGTAGAAAGAATATTATTAAATTGTGTTAATGAAGAATTAACATTGTGAAAATGCCAAAAGCAATCTACAAATTCAGTGCAATTCCCATCAAAATATGACCATCATTCTTCACAGAACTAGAAATAACAATCCAAAATTTATATGGATCCCGAAAAGAGCATGCATAGACAAAGCAATAGTAAGCAAAACTATTGGTGTATAGTCGCTGTTGGTGTATAGCAGTACTCCTGATTTGTGTACATTGATTTTGTATCCTGAAACTTTAATGAATTCATTTTTCAAACTAGAAGCTTTTTGAATGAGTCTTTGGGGTTTTCTAGGTAAACAATCATATCATTGTTGAACAGTGATAGATAGATTACCAATTTGGATGCCCTTTATTTCTTTCTCTTGTCCGATTGCTCTGACTCAGACTTCCAGTACTATGTTGAATAGAAGCGGTAACAAACAAACAAACAAAAAACTGGAGGTATCACGTTACTTGACTTCAACTATACTACAAGACTACAGTTAACAACATACTTGTATAAAAACAGGCACGTAGAACAATGGAACACAATAGAGAACCCAGAAATAAACCCAAATACTTACAGCTAACTGATTTTTGACAAAGCATACAAGAACATAAATTGGGGAAAGGATATCCTATTTAATAAATAGTACTGGGAAGTCACATGTAGAAGAATGAAACTGGATCCTCATCTCTCACCTTATACAAATATCAACTCAAGGTGGATCAAAGACTTAAATCTAAGACCTGAGTCCATAAAAGTTATAGAAGATAACATTGGAAAAACTCTTCAGGCATTGGCTTAGGCAAAGATTTCATGACCAAGAAACCAAAAGCAAATGCAACAAAAACAAAGATAAATAGATGGGACTTAAACTAAAGGACTTATGCACTGCAAAAGAAATAATCAGTGGACTAAACAGACAGCCCACAGAGTGGGAGCAAATCTTTGCAAACTATGCATTCAACAAAGGACTAATACCCAGAATCTACAGGGAATTAAAACAAATCAGCAAGAAAAATTCAAATAATCCCATCAAAAAGTGGTCTAAAGATATGAATAGACAATTCTCATAAGAAGATATACAAATGGCCAACAGACCTATGAAAAAATGTTCAACATCACTAATTATCAGGGAAATGCAAATCAAAACCACAATGCAATACCACCTTACTGCTGCAAGAATGGCCACAATTTAAAAATCAAAAAATAATAGATGTCTGCATGGATGTGGTGAAAAGGGAACACTTTTACACTGCTGGTGGGAATGTAAACTAGTATAACTGCTATGGAAAATAGTATAGAGATTCCTTAAAGAACTGAAAGTGCAACTACCGTTGAATCCAGCAATCCCACTACTGGGTATCTACTTAGAGAAAAATAAGTCATTATATGAAAAAGACACATGCACGTGCATGTTTATAGCAGCATAATGTGCAATTGTAAATATATGGAACCAGCCTAAGTGCCCATCACCCATGAGTGGATAAAAAAAATGTACACACACACAGGCACGCGCACACACACATACATACCCTGGAATATTAAGCCATAAAAAGGAACAAAATAATGTTTTTTGCAGCAACCGGGATGGAGTTGGAGACCATTATTTTAAGTGGAGTAACTCAGGAATGGAAAACCAAACATCATATGTTCTCACTTATAAGTGGGAGCTAAGATACACAAAGGTATAATAATTTTATAATGGACTCTGCGACTCGGGGAAGATTGTGAGGTGGTGAAGGATAGAAGACTACATATTGTGTTCAGTGTACACTGCTTGAGTGATGGGTGTACTAAGATATCAGAGATCACCACTGAATAACTTATTCATGTAACCAAACACCACCTGTTCCCCCAAAATGATTGAAATAAAAAAAAAAAGAGAGAAAGAATGCCCATCCTAAACTAGCAAGACTGCAGAGAGGAATTGGCATACTATATATGTACTGCTGATAGTATCAACAATGTTTTATTCTTTTATAAAGCAATTTGTGGTAAGAGCCAAAAAAAGAGAATTCATCTATTAAAAGAATACAGTTGAATAGTTTTTAGTATTTTCTAAGAGTTTTCAGCCATCAGAATTTTATAACATTTTAATCACCCCATTAAAAGCATATCAGCAGCCACTCCCTTTTTTCCTTATCTCACCCCCAGCCTAGGCAACCTCTACTTTCTTTACTGTCACTATTGATATACCCAAGAAAAATTTCTACATGAATGTTTATAGCAGCACTATACATACTAATCAAAGATAATCCCCTTAAATTTTGCCTTTGTACCTGTTTCTTTCTTGAGCTTCAAGGAGGAACATCCCTCATTCTTTTCTCTTTATATCAGTGCAGCATTTCTCTCCAAGGAAATTGCTTCACAAAATCCTCCCTCTTTCCATACTCTGAGCTATTTTTGTATCCTTGATCCAGCTGAGGCATTCACTAGTCTTGAAACTGGTTCCGAATAGGCAAAGAAAAGGTAGTATAGGTTAGTATTTTGAGGCACAGATTCAAGAAATAAATGAGCCCATTCACATTCTGTCTGATATGGTTAGACTTTGTTGTCCCCACCCAAATCTCATCTTGAATTGTAATCCCCATGTGTCAAAAGTGGGAGGTGATTGGATCATGGGAGCAGTTTCCTGCATGTTGTCCTCATGTTAATGAGTGAGTTCTTACAAAATCTGGTGGTTTTGTAATGCAGTTTTCCCTGCTCTTCTTCCCTCCTCTCTCTCCTGCTGCCTTGTGAAAAGGCGCTTGCTTCCCCTTTTGCCATGATTGTAAGTTTCCTGAGGTCTTCCCAGCTATGCAGAGCTGTTAGTCAATTAAAACTCTTTTCTTTGTAAATCACCCAGTCTCAGGCAGTTCTTTGTGGCAATGTGAGAATAGACTAATACCACACATTTGCGTGTTACAAGGGAAATTAAACTTTATGAAATTCAGTTTTCTCTTCCATAAAATTGAGATAATAGCATAATGTTCTCATAGATTTGTAACATTTAAATGAATTCATGTAAAGTGCTTGTAGCGATACCAAATATTCAGAAAGCAAAATGTGTTAGTGATTTTGTATTTTTAATTTCTGTATTGTGTAAAACCACATATCATAGTATTTACTATCTTAGCCATTTTACATGTACAGTTCAGTAGTGTTTACATTTATACTGTTGCAATATAAATCTCTAGAACTTTTTTGACTCTCAGAACTGAAACTTTTTAAAACAACTATATCCCCATAATCCCCTTTCCTCAGCCCCTGATAATCACCATTTTACTTCTGATATCTAGGAATTTGACTACTTTGGATACTTCATATGAATGGAATCATATTTGTCCTTTTGTGGCTGCCTTATTTAACTTAGCATAATGTTTTTAAGGTTTATCCATGTTGTATCATGTAACAGGATTTCCTGCCTTTTAAAGTCTGCATAGAATTCCATTGTATCTTTATACCACATTCTGTTTATCCATTCATCTGTCAATGGACATATGGGTTATTTTCACCTCTTGGTATTGTAAATAGTGCTGCTATAAACATGATTGTGCAAATACCTCTTAAAGTCCTTGCTTTCAAGTTTTTGGAATATATACCCAGAAGTGGGATTGGTAGATCATCATATAGTTGTTGTATTTGTAAGTTTTTTAAGAATCATACTTTTTTCCATAGATGTTGCACCATGTTACAGTCTCACCAACAGTGTACGAGAGTTCCACCTTCTCTACATGTCTGCTAATACCGGTTATTTTCTGTTTTTAAATTGTAGTCACCCTAATGGGTATGAGGAAATACCTCATTGTGGTTTTGGTTTGCATTTCTCTTATGATTAGTGATGTTGAGCATCTTTTCATATGCTTATTGGCCATTTGTACATCGTCTTTGGAGAAATGTCTACTTAAGTCTTTTGCACATTTTTATTTTTTATTTTTAAATTTTATTTCAATACTTTTTGGGGTACAAGTGGTTTTTGGTTACATGGGTAAGTTCTTTAGTGGTGATTTCTGAGATTTTAGTGCACCCGTCACCTAACAGTGTACACTGTACCAACTATATAGTCTTTTATGTCTCACCACCTCCCAAGCTTCCCCCACTACATTCCCCAAAGACCATTATATCTTCCCCATAGACCACTATATTCTTATACCTTTGTGTCCTCATAGTTTACCTCCCACTTACAAGTGAGAGCATACAATATTTGGTTTTCCATTCCTGAGATACTTCACTTAGAATAATGGCCACCAGTTCCATCCAAGTTGCTGCAAGAAACATTATTTTGTTCCTTTTTATGGCTGAGTAGTATTCCAGGGTGTGTGTGTGTGTATGTGTGTGTGTGTGTTTGTATCTATCTTTCTATCTATCTATCTATCTATCTATCTATCTATCTATCTATCTATCTATCTATCTCATAATTTCTTTATCCACTCACTGGGTGATAAGCATTTAGGTTGTTTTCATATCCTTGCAATTGTGAATTGTGTTGCTATAAACATGTGTTTGCATGTGTCTGTTTCATATAATGACTTCTTTTTGTTTGGGTGGATACTCAGTAGTGGGATTGCTGGATTGAATGGTAGTTGTACTTTTAGTTCTTAAGGAATCTCCATGCTGTTTTCCATAGTGGTTGTACTGGTTTACTTTGCCTCCAGCAGTGTAAAAGTGTTCCCTTTTCACTACATCTATGCCAACATCTATTATTTTTTGACTTTCAAATTATGGCCATTCTTGCAGGAGTAAGGTGGTATCACATTGTGGTTTTGATTTGCATTTCCCTGATAATTAGTGATGTTGAGCGTTTTTTCCTAAGTTTGCTGGCTGCTTGAATATCTTCTTATGATAATTGTCTATTTATGTCCTTAGACCATTTTTTGATGTGATTGTTTCCTGCTAATTTGAGTTCCTTGCACATTCTGAATCTTAGTCTTTGCCGGATGCATAGTTTGCCAATATTTTCTTGTTATCTGTTTATTATCCTGATTATTTTGCTGTGCAGAAGCTTTTTAGTTTAATTAGGTCTATTCATTTCTGGTTTTGTTGCACTTACTTTTGGGGTTTTCGTCATTAATTCTTTGCCTTAGCCCATGTCTAGAGGAGTTTTTCCAATGTTCTAGAAATTTTATGGATTCAGGTCTTAGATTTAAGTCTTTGATCCATCTTGAGTTGATTTTTATATAAGGTGAGAGATGAGGATCCAGGGTCATTCTCCTACATGTGGCTTGCCAGTTTTCCCAGCACTATTTGTTGAACAGGGTGTCCTTTCCCCAATTTATGTTTTTGTATACTTTGTTGAAGATCAGTTGGCTGTAAGTATTTGGGTTTATTTCTGGGTTCGTTATTAGGTTTTATTGGTCTATGTGCCTATTTTTATAGTACTACCTTGCTGTTTTGGTAACTATAACTTTGTAGTATAATTTTAAGTTGGGTAACGTGATGCCTCCAGATTTTTTTCATTTTGCTTACTATTGTTTTGTTTATGCATGTTCTTTTTGGGTTCCATATTAATTTTAGGATTCTTTTTTTCCAATTCTGTGAAGAATGATCATGGTATTTTGATGGGAATTGCATTGGATTTATAGATTACTTTTGACAGTATGGTTATTTTCATAATGTTGATTCTTCCCATCCATGAGCATCAGATATGTTTTCTTTTTCTTTCTTTTTTTTTTTCTTTTTTGCAGCTGTAGTAAAAAGAATTGAGTTCTTGATTTGATTCTCAGCTTGGTGGTTGTTGGTGTATAGCAGTGCTCCTGATTTGTGTACATTGATTTTGTATCCCGAGACTTTACTGAATTTGTTTATCAGCTCTAGGAACTTTTTGGATGAGTCTTTAGAGTTTTCTAGGTATATGATCATATCATTGGCAAACAGCAACAATTTTATTATTATACTTCCTTTTTTCCAATTTGGATGCCCTTTATTTCTTTCTCTTGTCTGATTGCTCTGATTTGCCCATTTTACAAATAGGTTATTTGATTTCTTATTGCTGCATTGTAGTTCTATATGAATTCTGGATATTAAGAACTTATATAAGAACTGATATATGATTTGCAAATACTTTCTCCCATTATATGGGATTTTTTTCACTTTGTTGATTTTTTTTGTTGTTGAACAGAAGTTGTAAAATTTGATATAGTGATTATTTTTAAAATGTGCTCTGTAAATTCTATGTATAACAGCCTATCTTTGGAACTTCATATATGTCTCAGGAGAAACTTCTATTTTAATGCCCTGTAATATATATGCAGTTGGTTTCTTATTGATAGCCATTTAAGATTTTCTAATATTTTGCTATCACCAACATTTCAGTACTTCTGTATACATGTGTCATTTTTCATTTGTATGAGAACATCTGTAGGACAAATACCTAGAGGTAGAATTGCTTAATAAAATAATTTATGTTTTAAAAATGTTGACAACATATGTCAGTTTACACTCCTACTGACAAATTATGAAAATGCTTATTTTCTGACAAACAGAAAAATGTAACACAGTGTGTAAGCAAACATCCTGATTTGCCAACCTGATAAATAAAAAATTGTATCATATTGTTGGAATTATATCTCATTTTCCTTTTCAATTGCATTTCGCACATTCTAAGGGAAAGTGAAATCATTTCATAATTTGAGGGCCATTTTTTTTCTATAAAGTGCTTTTATGTCTTTTGCCTATTTTGGGAGATTAGCTTTCTAAAAAATTAAAAAATGTTATTTTTTCTGTATTGAAGAAATCAACTGATTGTAGCATGAGTGGTAATGATTTTCTAAATGTGTATATCTTTGACTTGTTCTAGGTTATTGATAATTATTTAGAAAATTTTTAGTTTATTGATTAATTTACATATTCTTAATGAACCTCTTTGTAAAAGTCATACATAGAAAGACTTTCCTCACTCTAAGATCTTTTATGACCTTCTGTTTTCACAATACATTTTTTTAATCCAACTAGTATTTACTTCAGTATGAAATATGCAACGCAGATCCAAAGCCATATTGTCCAAGTGTGTATTTGCACACTACTTATGAAAGAAGCCAATCTTCACCATCCACCTACCCCAGTGTTTAATGCTTTCTTTATCATTTGTTATACTTCCATATATATTTGGGTCTATTAATATTTCATTGGTATACATGTATGAATTATATACATATGCACATACCCATATACACACGTATGTTCATATGCCAATATTCTGTACTCTCTAAAAATTATTTTGATCTTATTGAAGTATAATTGATGAATAAGAATTGTATATATTTAAGGTATATCATTTCTTCTTTATATTTAATATAGTATACTTTTTAAAAGTTGACATATATTATTTGTACATATTTATGTGGCACATAGTGATGTTTCAATACATATAATGTATAGTGATCAGATCAAGGTAATTACATCTATCATCTTGAACATTTATAATTTATTTGCATTGGGAACATTCAATATCCTTCTTTTAGTTATTTGAAACTATACACTATATTATTTTTAATTATAATTATCCTACTGTGCTATAGAAAACAAGAACTTATTCCTCTATCTGCTAGAATTTTGTATCCTTTAACAATTCATCCCTATTCCCTCCTTTCCCTGACCTTTCCAGCCTCTAGTATCCTTTGTTCAACCTTTTACTTCTTTAAGATAAACTTTAAGCTTTCACATATGAATGAAAATGTACAGTGTTTAATTTTCTGTTCCTAGTTTATTTTACTCGACATAATGTCTCTCTGTTCCATTCATGTTGCTGTAAATGACAGGATTTTGTTCTTTTTTATGGCTGAATAGTTTTCATTGTGTGTATACACCCTATTTTCTTTATCCATTTGTCTGCTGCTGGACATCAAGGGTGATTCCATATCTTGGCTATTGTGAATAGTGCTGCAATAAACATGAGGGTGCAGATGTGTCTTCGATATACTGATTTCCTTTACTTTGGATAAATGTCCAGCAGTGGATTGCTGTATCATATGGTAGTTCTGTTTGTAGTTTTTTTGAGGAACCTCCATACTGTTTCCCGTAATGGGCTGTACTAATTTACATTCCAACCAACAGTGTACTAATATTCTCCTTTCTCTGCATTCTCACCAGCATTTGTTATTTTTTGTCTTTTTGATAATAACCCATTAATTGGGGTGAGATGATATCTGATTGTACTTTTGATTTGCATTTTTCTGATGATTAATGATGTTGAGTATTTTCATATATTTGTTGCATTTCTCTGATGATTACTGATGTTGAGCACTTTTCATATATTTGTTGGTCATTTTGTGTCTTCTTTTATGAAATGTCAATTAAGCTAATTTGCCCATTTAAAATCAGATTTTTTTTTTTTTTTAAATTTAAATTAACCTTTTTTTCCCTTTTAAAATCAATTTTTTTTTTTTTTTTTTTTTTTTTTTTTTTTTTTTTTTTTGCTATTGAGGTGTTTAAGTTCCTTATATCTTCTAGTTATTAAGTATATCCCTTGTCAGACAGGTAATTTGCAAATATTTTCTCCCATTCTATAAATTGTGTCTTCCCTCTGTTGTTTGTTTCCTTTGCTGTGCAGAAGCTTTTCAGTTTGATGTAATCCCATTTGTCTTTTTTTGCTGCTGTTGCCTGTCCTTTTGAGGTCTTATACAAAAAATCTGCCCAGAACAATGTTCTGAAGCATTTCCTCACATCATTTTTCTGGTAGTTTCATAATTTCAGGTCTTACATTTAAGTCTTTAATCCATTTTGATTTAGCTTTGTATATGGCAAGAGATAGTAGTCTAGGTGCATTCTTTTGCATGTGGATATCCCATTTTTCCTCCACCATTTATTAAAGAGACTATTCTTCACTCAGTATATGTCTTGGTACCTATGTTCAAAATGGGTTGGCTGTATATGTGTAGATTTATTTCTGGGTTCCCTTTTCTGTTCCATTAGTGTCTGTGTGTGTTTTTATGCTATTACAATACTATTTTGGTTACTATAGTTTTGGAGTATATTTTGAAGTTTGGTAGTGTGATATCTGCAGCTTTGTTCTTCTTGTTCAGGATTGCTTTGGTTCTTTGGAGTCTTTTGTGATTCCATACAAATTTTGAGATTTTTTTTTTCTATTTCTGTAAAGAATGTTGTCAGTATTTTGATATGGATTACATTGAACCTATATATCTGTTTTTTAAAAAATATTAATTCTTCCAATCCATAAGAATGAAATATCTTTCCAATTTTTGTGTGTCCTCTTCAATTTCTTTCATCAGTGTTTTATAGTTTTCCTCATAGAGATCTTTTACTTTATTGGCTAAATTGATTCCTAGGTTTTTGCTTTTTTTTTGTATAGCTCTTGTAATAAAAGGGATTGATTTCTTGATTTATTTTCAGATTTTACTGTCAACATATAGAAATACTACTGACTTTTTTGTTTATTGTATCCTGTAAATTTACCACATTCATTGATCAGTTCTAAGAGTTTTTTGGTAGAGTCTTTATGTTTTTCTAAATATAGGATCATATCATCTGTGAGCAAGGCTAATTTGACTCCTACCCTTCCAATCTGTATGCCCTTTATTTCCTTCTCTTGTCTGACTGCTCTGACTGGAACTTCCAGGGTTTTGTTGAATAAAAATGGTGAACGTGGGCATCCTTGTCTTGTTCCAGATCTTAGACAAAAGACTTTCAATTATTTTTCCACTTAGTATTCTGTTAGTTGTGGTTTTGTTGTATATGGCCTTTATTGTTTTGAGGTCTGTTTCTTGTTTTCTTTGTTTGTCTGTTTTTGTGTATGTGTATGTTTTAGTCTATTCTCACACTTCTAATAAAGACATACCACAGATGGGGTAAGTTACAAAGAAAAATATGTTTAATGAACTCACAGTTCCACATGGCTGCGGAGGCCTCACAATCATTGCAGAAGGCAAAGGAGGAGCAGGGCATGTCTTACATGGTAGCAGGCAAGAAAGCATGTGCAGGGAACTGCCCTTTATAAATAAACCATCAAATCTGATGATATTTATTCACTACCATGAGAACAGCATAGGAAAAGCCCACCCCATGATTCAGTTACCTTGCACTGGGTCCCCCGATGACACATGGGGATTATGGGAGCTACAGTTCAAGATGAGATTTGGGTGGGGAAATGGCCAATCCATATCTTTCCACTCCTGGCTCCGCCCAAATCATTTTTTCCCTCACATTTCAAAACCAGTCATGCCTTCCTGCAGTTCCCTAAAGTCTTAACTCATTTCAGCATTAACTCAAAAGTCCACAGTCCATAGTCTCATCTGAGACAAGACAAGCCCCTTCCACCCATAAGCCTGTAAAATCAAAAGCAAGTTAGTTACTTCCTAGATACAATGGGGGTACAGGCATTGGGTAAATACAGTCATTCTAAATGGGAGTGATTGGCCAAAAGGGGGGCTACAGGATCCATGCAAGTCTGAAATCCAACAGGGCAGTCATTAAACCTTAAACTTCCAAAATGATTTCCTTTGACTCCATGTCTCACATCCAGATCATGCTGATGCAAGAAGTGGGCTCCCACGGCCTTGGGCAGCTCTGTCCCTGTGGCTTTGCATGGTCTATCCCCGCTCCCAGCTGCTTTCATGGGCTGATGTTGAGTGTTTGCAGTTTTCCAGGTGCACAGTGCAAGATGTTGATGGATCTAACATTCTGGGGTCTGAAGGATGATGACCCTCTTCCCACAGTTCCACTAGGAAGTGTCCCAGTGGAGACTATGTGTGGCAGCTCCAACCCCACATTTCCCTTCTGCACTATCTTAGCAGAGGTTCTCTATGAGAGCCCCACCCCCAAAGCAAACTTCTGCCTGGACATCTAGGCATTTGTATACATCCTCTGAAATCTAGCCAGAAGTTCCCAAACCTCAGTTCATGACTTCTGTACACCTGCAGGCTCAACATCACATTGAAGCTGCCAAGGTTTGGGGCTTGCATCCTCTGAAGCCATGGCCTGAGCTGTACCTTGCCACCTTTTAGCCATGGCTGGAGCAGCTGGGATGCAGGGCACCAAGTCCCTAGACTGCATATAGCAGGGGGGCCCTGGACCTGGTCCAGGAAACCACTTTTTCCCTTCTAGACCTCTGGGCCTGTGATGGGAGGGGCTGCCATGAAGGTCTCTGACATGTCCTGGAGACATTCTCCCCGTTTTCTTGGTGATTAACATTCAACTCCTTGTTACTTATGAAAATTTCGGCAGCAGGCTTGAATTTCTTCCCAGAAAATGGGTTTTTATTTTCTATTGCATAGTCAGGCTGCAAATTTTCCAAATTTTTATGCTGTACTTCCTCTTGAATGCTCTGATGCTTGGGAATTTCTTCTGCCAAATACCCTAAATCATCACTCTCAAGTTCAAAGTTTCACATATCTCTAATGCAGGGGCAAAATGCCACCAGTCTCTGCATAGCAAGAGTGACCTTTACTCCAGTTCCCAAAAAGTTTCTTATCTTTATCTGAGACCATCTTAGCCTGGATCTTATTGTCCATATCACTATAAGCATATTAATCAAAGCCATTCAGCAGGACCCGAGGAAGTTCCAAACTTTCCTGCATCTTCCTGTCTTCTGAGCCCTCCCAGTCTCTAGGAAGTTCCAAACTTTCCCACATTTTAATCTTCTGAGCCCTCCAAACTCTTCCAATCTCTGCCTGTTGCCCAGTTCCAAAGTTGCTTCCACATTTTGGGGTATCTTTACAGCAGTACCCCACTACGCAGTACCAATTACTGTATCAACACTGTTGATAAAGACATACCCAAGGATGGGTAATTTATAAAGAAAAGAGATTTTCTTTTCTTTTTTTTAAACCAATGAGTTTAATATCTTCAGATGTTTCCTTGTTACATTTTAGTGTCCATTTCTTTAAAGAATGCCGTTTACCTTTTTTTTGTAAGATAAGCCTGGTATTGGGGAATTTCCTCAGCTTTTGTTTGTCTTGGAAACTCTTTATTTCTTCTTCATGTTTCAAGGTTAGCTTTTCTAGGTATAGTATTCTTGGTGAGTAGTTCTTTCCATCCCACCCCCCACCACCCCCACCTTGGCTTTGAATATAGCATCCCACTCTCTCCTGGCCTGCAGGGTGTCTGCTGAGAAACCTGCTGAAAGCCATATTTGGGTGTCATTGAATGTGATTATTTCTTTGTTTTTTTTCTACTGCTTGAGTGATCCTTTTTACTTGATTTTTGCTAAATTGATTATGATTTTTTTTCTTGACGATTTTTTCTTCGGATTGAATTTGATTGATGATATCCAAGCTTCCTGTACCTGAATGGTGGTGTTGTTTTCCAGATTTGGGAAATTTTCAGTCATTATTTTCTTAAATACTTTTCTCTCTCCTGTCCTTTGAAATTTACTATTACACAGATGTTAGTTTGCTTAATGTTGTCTCACAATTTGATGTGTCAACTTGACTGTTCCAAGGGATGTCCAGGTAGCTTGAAAACATTATTTCTGTGTGTGTGTGTATGTGGATGTTTTCAGAAGAAATTAGCATTTAAATTGAAGTAAGATCAACTTCACAAACATGGGTGGGCATCACCCATTTTATTGAAAGCACACATAGATCAGAAGGTGGAGGAAGGGCAAATTTCTTATTTCTTCTATAGCTAAGACATCCATCTTCTCCTGCCCTAAACCATCAGCATTTCTGATTTTGAAGCCCTTTTCCTTGTACTGGGTCTTACACTATTGGCTCCTCTGTGTCTCAGGCCTCTGTGATTTAACTGGATTACACCATCAGCTTTCCTTAGCTTCCACTCTACAGACAGCAGATTATGGAATTTTTTAGCTTCCATAATTGCATGAACCAATCCCTCATAATAAATCTCTTTCCATTTCTCTCTCTATATCCTATAGGTTCTGTTTCTCTAGAAAATTTTGATTAATGCAGGAATTTATTCCATTTACATTTAACTAATTATTATTGATAGGGACAGATTTACTAATTTGTTGACTTTTGTTTTTCTTGTAATTCTTTTGTCCCTCTTTTTCTCTCTTGCTGTCATAGTGTATATTCTGTTTTTTTTTCTTTTTTTTTTTTTTTTTTTTTTTGAGACAAGGTCTCACTCTGTCATCCTGACTGGAGTGCAGCATTGGCATGATCATGCTCACTGCAACCTTCAAGATCTGGGCTCAAGTGATTCTCTTGCCTTAGCCTCCAAGGCAGCTAGGACAACAGGCATGTGCCACCACACCTGGCTAATTTTTAATTTTTATTTTTTATAGATACAGAGTATCATCGTGTTTCGCAGGCTGATCTCAAACTCCTGGCTTCAGGTGTTCCTCCCACCTTGGTGTCCCAAAGTGGTGGGATTACAGGTGTGAGTCACTGTGCCCAGCTTTTATTTTTCTGTTAATTGATAGGCTTTGATTTGTGTCTCTCTTTTCTTTTGTGTGACTTTTATAGATATTTTCTTTGGTATGCTTACATAAAGTATGTCATAGTTTTGGCTGGCCATGGTGCTTTACACCTGTAATCTCAGCATTTTGGGAGTCTAAGGTGGGAGGAGTGCATGAGGCTGAGAGTTTGATACACCCATCTCTACAGAAAAGAAAAGTAGGCCAGTGCAACATAGTGAGCTCTTGTCTCCACTATATATACATATATATATAATACATATATATTAAATATATGTATATACATATTTTTAAATAGCTGATCATGTGGCTGTTGTCTTAGCTGCTTGGGAGGCTGAGGACGAATTGCTTGACTTCAGGAATTTGAGGCTGCAGTGACCTATGATGATGCCACTGATGCTGTTGTACTCCAGCCTGGGTGACAAAGCAAGAACCCATCTCTATTAAAATATTTATATAGGCCGGGTGCTGTGGCTCATGCCTATAATCCCAGCGCTTTGGGAGGCCAAAGTGGGTGGATCACTTGAGGTCAGGAGTTTCAGAACAGCCTGGCCAACGTGGTGAAACCTGGTCTCTACTAATAATACAAAAATTAGCCAGGCATGGTGGTACACACCTGTGATCCCAGCTACTTAGGAGGCTGAAGTAGGAGAATTGCTTGAACCTGGGAGGCAGAGGTTGCAGTGAGCCAAGATCATGCTGCTGCACTCTAGACTGGGCAACAGAGCAAAACTCCATCTCTCCCCACCCCCTCCAAAAATATATATACAGCTAGATATTTGTATATATCATGGTTTAAGTGTATATTTTAAGACATTAACAACTCAACATCATTTGTATATAAAAACTGTACATTTTTATCTCTTCACTTTGATGGCTCATTGTTTACTATTAATGTCACAGTTTACATCTATTTATATTGTGTACCCATTAATATAATTTAGTTACAGTAATTTTAAATATTTTTATTTTTTTAATTTTGATGCTATTAAAAGTGTTTTTTCCATCACCATTACAATAATATATTATTCTGATTTTGCCTATAGATTTATCTTTACCAATGAGTTCTATGCTATCTTGTGATCTCATGCTGCTGCTTAGTGTCCTTTCACTTTAATTAGAAGAACTTCTTTTAGCATTTCTTATAAGGCAGGTCTTATGATGAACTCCCCAGCTTTTGTTTGCCTGGAAAAATCTTTATGTCTCCTTCATTTCTAGAGAGAGTTTCGATCAGTATGGTATTTTTAGTTGGCAGATTTCTTTTCTTTCAGCGCTTAAGTATATCACCTCACTCCCTTCTGTTCTGCAAGGTTTCTGCTGAAAATTCTGCTAATAGTTTTATGAAGATTCTCCTATACATGTCATTTTTCTCTTGATGCTTTCAAAATTTTCTTTGTCTTTAATTTTGGACAATTTGATTATAATTTGTCTCTGCTTGGGTCAGTTTGGGTTCATCTTACTTGATGTTCTTTAAGTTTCATTAGATTTGGATGTCTTTTTCTTTCTCTGGGTTTGGGATGTTTTCAGCTAATATTTCTTTGAATAATTGTTTTCCCCTTTGTCTTTTCCTTCTGAAACTCCCATACTATGTACAGTGGCCTGTTTTCTTGTATCCTTTAAGTTCCTTAAGCTATCTTCACTCCTTTTCATTCTTTTCTCTTTTTGCTTCTCTCAGTCAGATTTCTAATAACCTGTCTTTTAGTTTGCTGATCCTTCCTTCTTCATGATCTAATGTTCTTTTGAAACCTCTGTATTGAATTTTTCAGTTTGGTTGTTGTATCCTTCAGCTGTATGATTTTTGTTTGGTACTTTAAAATATTTTCTGTCTCTTTGTTGAAATTCTCACTGTGTTAAACCCTTGCTCTCCTAGCCTTGGCAAGCCTCTTTATAAGAATTTTAAAAATTTCTCCATCAGATTAATCATATACCTCTATTTCATTAGATTTTGTTTCTGGAGATTTATCTTAACTTTTATTTGAAGATATTTCCTTGTTTTTTCATTTTCTTTGACTCTTGTGTTGGCTTCTGTGTATCAGATAAATCAGCCACCTTTCTCAGTGTGTTAGTCCATTCTTTCACTGCTGTAAAGAAATTCCTGAGACTGGGTAATTTTTAAAGAAAAGAGGTTTAATTGGCTCATTGTTCTACAGACTGTACAGAAAAATTAGCAGCTTCTGTTTCTAGAGAGACCTCAGGAAGTTTCCAGTCATGGGGGGAAAGTAAAGGAGAGCAAGGTGTCTCACATGGCAGGAGCAGGAGCAAGAGTAAGTGAAGAGAGAGGTGCTGCACACTTTTAAACAGCCTACTCTCATGAGAACTCACTGTCATGAGAACAGCATCAAGGGGATGGTGCTTAACCATTCGTGAGAATCCACCCCCATGATGCAACCACCTCCCACTAGTCCTCACCTCCAATACTGAGGACTACAATTCAGCAGGCTATTTTTTCTGGGGACACATATCCAAACCGTATCACTGCATCTTCACATACTGGCCTTATAGGGGAGATGAACCTCATCAGCCTGACCAGAGATGCTCAGTACTTACTGAAGCTTTTTGCTCTCCCAAACCCACCTTATTTGTTCTTATCAACCCCCAGGAAACTAGAGCATGCTATGTCCTGTCAGTGGCCTAAAACAGATGAGTTGCAAGCCACACTGTCAGGCAGCAGTTGGAAAAATTAAGATGGGGAAAGGCCAGATGGGTAGTATTTCAGCTTTTTCCAGGTAGAAGCTGAAGACTTCTGTTTTATTGCTGGAGCAATCCAGGGGGATGAGCCACAGAGTGCTTACATACTCATTCACACTCTTAAGAGTGTTAGCGATTGCCTTCCCCATAGCTCCTAAAGAGAGGCTAGTTAGAAACCAACCTTTGGGCAGCAGCCAGAAAAGTTAGTACATTAGATATGTAGTCTAATTTCTTTGAGGAAGAAATTGGGAGCTGGAATTTATTGTCTATTTGCTCTGCACTGAGCCAGGAGGAAGTGCTACAAGAAGTATCCGTACATCCTTTCTAAAGTACCTCTTTTTTCTTTGTTGGTCGAGGGGACTAATGAGTGCTAGGCTGCTAGCTCACAGAGACAGGTGAGTTAGGAGCCAGTTGCTCAGACCTCAGCTGGAAAAGTTGGGGCACTAGATGTGACGTGCAAACTCATTGCTCTTCAGCTGGAATTTAGTGGTTCCCTCCTAATTGTGTGGCACTGTGCTATGGATGGAGTTTATGGCAAGAGTGCGACTCAGCTTTTCCTATCTGTTTTGATATCAGTATCCTCTCAGTCACCCCATGTGCAGGAGTCTCTCAATTAGTTTCTGTATATTTCACAGAGGAAATTGATCCATGTGTGCTGTTTATTCAATATGTCTGTAGGTTGAGGAAAAGTATAGAGCCACCTATTCGGCCACCTTGGTGATGGCTCTCTCTTTCTCATTCTAATTTAACTATTGTAGTTTTTCAATGACAAAATACCTGGAATTGGAAACATTCTTTACTCCTACTTCAGTACCTTTATTTTTCAGAATTTCCTGGCTATTCTTTTTTGATTATTTTGTATGAACTTTGGAAGCACCTTCTGAAATTCAAAAAATATTGTCTAACTATTTTTATTGCGATAAAGTTAAAATTTAAAAATTAGGCCGGGCGCGGTGGCTCAAGCCTGTAATCCCAGCACTTTGGGAGGCCGAGACGGGCGGATCACAAGGTCAGGAGATCGAGACCATCCTGGCTAACACGGTGAAACCCCGTCTCTACTAAAAAATACAAAAAACTAGCCGGGCGAGGTGGTGGGCGCCTGTAGTCCCAGCTACTTGGGAGGCTGAGGCAGGAGAATGGCGTAAACCCAGGAGGCGGAGCTTGCAATGAGCTGAGATCCGGTCATTGCACTGCAGCCTGGGTGACAGAGTGAGACTCCGTCTCAAAAAAAAATAAAAATAAAAAAATAAAAAATAAATAAAAATTAAAGAATATTAAAGTATTTATAAACTTAAGCTTTTCTTTCCAGGGACATGATATGTCTTTCCACATAACTGCCTCCTGTTTTGTATCCATCAGTGGCATTTTAAGGTTTTCCTCGTATCAAGCTAATATATTTCTTATTTTATTTATTCCTGATGTTTTATCCTTTTTGTTGTTGTTTTAATTTTTTTATTACATCTTCTAAATTGTTGTTTGAATATATAAAGCCTATTTATTTGTATATTAGTATTATACTGGTTGTCTTACTGGTGTTTGAAATAGCTTTTTAGCTGATTCTCTTGCATTTTCTAGATAAACAATTTTAGTGTCTACTAATAATGATAATCTATTTTTTCCATTCCAATTTTTATACTGCTTACTCTTTCTGATATGTGTTTGCATTGGCTAATGTCTTAATGATTCCCCTCCACATGTTGCCATGATTTGCTCCCTTACTTTCTTTAAGTCTCTACCCAAGTGTTATCTTAACAGAGATGATATTCCTGATCACTTTATATAAATTAACAATGTTACACCCTTTACTCCAATTTATCTCATTCCATCTCTATTACCCTGGTTTATTTTTCGTCCGTAGCTGTTTTTCCCATCTAGTATTTGTTTATGTATTTATTGTTTTTTTTTTCTTAATACTGTGGTCTTTGTGAAAGTAGGATATTTATTTTTATACAAAGATTTGTTCTCTCTGACTAAAATGGTGATTAGCACCAGTTGGCTCTACATAAATATTTGTTGAATGAATGCATGAGTGTTAAACAATAATGGTGGTAAAGAATATCTTTTACTTATTCCTGATTTAATGAGAATGTGTCTGTTGTTTCTCTATTAAGTCCAATGCTAGTAGTTAGCATTTAATGTTTATAGAAAACATTTTCTTTAATCTCAGTAAAAAATTCTCAAAATTGACCTTCATTTTAAATTCACTGGTTTTATTTTTTTAAATAAACTTTTTTTTTCCCCTGGCATTTAGTCCCACTTGCCCACGTTCACAGATTGATATTAGTATGTGAGCCTTAAAAATTTGATAATTGAAGTTTACGGTTTGGCTTTGAGTCTTACTAGTGTATCCTTGCGTTTTGGGCTTGACCTTTTTTATCAATACTTTTTTGTTTTGCTCCACTTTGAATGTAACACATATAAAGAGAAGTGCACAAGGTATAAATGTATAGCTCAATGACTGAACACAGAACAAAACTCGTAAAACCACTGTCCAGGTCAAAAAAATAGAACACTACCAAAATGCTACCTGTATGGATTATACCCCTTCCCAATCATTGCTGCCTCTGCACATTATCTTGATTTCCAATGCTGTAATTTAGTTATATTTGTTTTTGAACTTTATAGAAATGAAACCGTGCAATATGTATTTTTATACAGTTTTCTTTTACTCAACATTATACAATCCTTTATAAAATTTATTCACGTTTTTACTTATTGCTCTAGTTTCTGCATTTTTATTGTTGTATTACGATATCACATCATGGGAATAGGCTACTTCCAGAATTACCAAACCCCTCTCCCTATACCTTCAACAGGGATAATTATTTGCTGTTAGCTACTTTTTTCTTTCTCCTTAGAGAGTTTTCTGGCTTTTTCCCCCTGTTCACTCTAATTATTGCCTCTTCTCACTGCAACCTCTGCCTTCTGGGTTCAAGCAAGTCTCCTGCCTCTGCCTCCCGAGTACCTGGGATTACAGGCGTGCGCCACTATGCCCGGCTAACTTTTGTATTTTTTAGTAGAAATGGGGTTTCTCTATGTTGGCCAGGCTGGTCTTGAGCTCTTGGCCTCAAGTTTTATCCTGCCTCAGCCTCCCAAAGTCTGGGATTACAGATCTGAGCCACTGTGCCTGGCCCCCACCAGAGTTTTAATAAAATATTTTGATGATTTAGGAGAAAAGCAGTTTAGAAAGTAAAACTATCTTATTTAGATATGTGTAACTAAATATTTAAAGATGTGAGTCACATAAATTAAATTATTCCTCTAGGGACATATCTTATTTTTTCATTGATGCTTGAACTGAAAATAAATAAATCAAAAATACATTTGTTACTATGTGAGTGGCACTAACTTCAAATATTATCTCAAATTTTCTGATCAATTTTAGTATTGCTATCTTTTAGCAGCAGGAATAACTTGAAGCATTTAATCTAAATTTAGATAATAACAATACTTTATCTTACAACAACTTTTTTAATTAACCTACTTATTCTACTAATTTGCATCAGTTCCATTTTGCCTAAAAAAATGAGAGTTCTCTCTGACAAAAATTTGTTGCAGTAATTTTCTGTAGTAAATGGATAGAAAAATGCTAGCCCTATTTGGTTGGTGCCAGGTTTTGAAGTAATTTAATTGGGCTTGTTCTTAAGTTTAACCTGTCGATAATATGCAGGGAAGATTCTCTCTAGTATATCAAATAAACAAAGATAAGAAAATCAGTCCTCTCTTAAACAGCAAATGGACTCTCAGAGCAATAGCATTTACATTAATCTATAATTTAGTTATAAAGTGTGTTTCAAAACAAATAAAACAAAGTTATTCACCATCTGCACACCTGAAGAATATTCAAAAGTAAATGACAAAGCATTTTTTTTTTATAATACTATATTTTGAAATGAGAAAACAAAACTGCTTTTCAGGAAGGAGAGTTGATCTTTGATTTTTTTTAAATTCTATAATATTTCTTGTTCATTTTGCTTTGTTTTGTTGGTATTTTTTCTTATACATAATAGTTGTACGTAGGTTTTGGGTACATGTGATATTCTGACACATGTATACAATATAAAATGACAAGATTAGGGTAATTGAGATATCCATCACCTCAAACGTTTATTCTTTCTTTGTGTTGAACATATTACAATTCTTCTCTTCTTGCTATTTTGAAATATACAATAAATTATTGTTAAATGTAAATTCCCTACTGTACTATTGAATACTAGAACCTAACCTATCTATGTAAATGTACTCTTATGCCTATGAACCAAATCAGTCTTTTATTTATTTTTATTTTATTTTAATTTTTTGAGTCGGAGTTTTGTTATGTCACTCAGACTGGAGTGCAGTGGTGCGATCTCGGCTCACTGCAACCTCTGCCTCTCAGTTTCAATCGACTTTCCTGCCTCAACCTCCTTAGCTGGGATTACAGGCACCCACCACCACACCTGGCTAATTTTTGTATTTTTAGCAGAGATGGGGTTTCACCATGTTGGCCAGGCTGGTCTCGAACTCCTGACCTCAGGTGATCCATCCGCCATGGCCTCCCAAAGTGCTGGGATTATAGGTGTGAGCCACAGTGCCCAGCCTAAATTAGCCTTTTAGATGTCACTACTATTGGTTGATTATTTTGATGTTACAACATAGGTAAAACAATTTGAAACTTTCTTTCTTATTGAGCCATAATATAAATCTATAAACTAAATTAATTCTTTAAAAATGTGTATAATTTAAATTATTAATTTAAAACTTACAAAAGGTTATTTTCCTTTTGCTCATTATCATAAAAAAAATTTTTTAGTGTGCAATAAACTTAAGTGTTTTAATTGTGTGTATAAATCTATGCTTTTTTGCAAATACATATATGTAAATGTAAGGATTTCATAGGAAAACTAGCTGTGAAATGTTTCATGTGCAAAAATTAAGCACTATATATATTCTAGTTAAATCTCTTTGGTGTGCATAACTCACAAGAGGCCTTTCTTTTTTTCTTTTTTTTTGAGACGGTGTCTTGCTCTGTAGCCCAGTCTGAAGTGCAGTGATGCAATCTCGGCTCACTGCAAGCTCCACCACAAAAGGCCTTTCTAAGATGACTATTGAGGTGAGAAATTTTGAGAAGCTTTCAATTAAATAAACCCATTGAAAGCATATTTGTCTGTGTGCTCTTCTAAGATTACATTAAAATCATAGACAAGAAGTTAGAGGTAAAATTCACGAGGAAAATAGAAAGAGACAGAGACAACTTATTTATTAATGTTGCAATTGTTATTTTGGGCAATTTTTGTTTTAAATTTAGAGTTACCATAGTTAGTGAGACTGGGAGACAAGCATTGTATCTGGATGAATTTAAGTAGTTGGAACTACCTGCAAAATGGAATAAGCTTCCACCTAAGACGGAGTTTCCTTTTACCTTTATTCCTCAGCAATTAATCAGAGATGGAATCTTCACTTATGGAAGTGAAGATGCACTTATGCTGTTACAGGGCATTTGATTAGTATTTGTGTTTGTGTGTGTGTGTTATGGAGAGTGGATTGGAGCTGGGGGTTGTGAGAAGAAAAGAATGAGATGATCTT
This sequence comes from Rhinopithecus bieti, assembly GCF_001698545.2. Lineage (NCBI taxonomy): Eukaryota > Metazoa > Chordata > Mammalia > Primates > Cercopithecidae > Rhinopithecus > Rhinopithecus bieti. The sequence goes on from NW_016825878.1 coordinate 651,409, forward strand.
GTACATTTTATCCCATTGAGTATCTGTGATTCAAAACTTTACAATCCCTTTCTTATTTACAAACCTAGTGTATTCTATGTTGTTATCATTTTAAAATCTGAACTATCATCTTTATGATAATTGATAGCAACTAAGAAATTAAATTTAAGAAAAATTTTGAGTAACTCCTATTTTTTATTTATTATTTTGTCTCTTATAAAAGCAGTACAATTTGATGATTGTTTCAAATAAAGAAAACAGGGCACTTTCAAATAACTTGCATAGATACTTCAGTTGTGTTGGATTTAGTGCTGCAACTTTCAGTTTACCAGCTAATGCTTGCGCTCTACTTTTAAATAGAAAGCACAAAATAAAAAAGAAAAAGTCAGTATTTTAAAAAGCTAGAAAAGTAGCTAGGGTGATTTTCTGTTTAGAGTTGGTTAAACCTAATTTGAATCCCAAGTTTGCTATTTTCCAGTTGTATAACCAATAGCACATTGTTTATCCTTTCTTCAGTCTCAGGTTCTTTTTCTGTAAAATGAAGAAATGAAGTAGAAGTATAATCTACTGAAGGGCTTTTATGAATATTTAATGAGATTAAGCCTGTGAAGGATTTACCACATTGCCTTGTGAATGCTTAATAATCATTGGCTATTAATAATAGGATGATGTTAACATTGTAGACAGTCAGCCCCATGCATAACAGATGTGACCTATGATAATCATATGTCATACATTAATAAAGGTCTAGAGCTAAGAACCATCCAGAAAATCTCATTTGATAGACTTTCCCTGGAATTCTATAAAAACATGTGGGTAACAAATAGTTTCTCAATTTTCCCGGGAAAATGCCAAATAGATTAAACATATAAAGATAATGTTTACTATTTTGACATTGTCCTAGAGAGGCTAGATAAGAGGCAGTGTCTGGTCTAGAAAACCTGTATTTCTATATCCATTCAGTTATGTAAGTAGCTATTGTTAGTTTATATCACTGTGCAGGAGTTTGGCTGGCATAACAAGATGCTGAAGTGTTTTAAATGCAAGAGCCTGGTATTCCTGTGTGACTAAGCGCATTGTTTACTAATGACATTAAGTGTAGGGTAGCTCATTTAAAAATTGGGGTATTGTATAAAATGAACCCGATTTAAAATAAGACCTTGTATTTTATTTAATCCAAAAATTAATGTTCCCGAAGAAAATGCAAACCCATTTTAAGTTACTATGTAATTCTAATAAAATATCTGGCAAAATGATCAGCAATTACTTACTGTTAAGCCTATTCTACTTGTACTGAATGGAGAGAGATTTAAAAAAAAAATTAATTTAAGGAATATGTAATAGTAGGAGCCCAGAATCATAATGTTCACAGAGAGTAATGGTTTATTAACTACAATTCATATACCCTGAGACTAGGTGTGATTTCCTTTTGAGCTTTGACATAAAAAAAGCAACAAGCAGTGCTAGTTTGCTTGAAAAGAAACTGACTTCTGTTGTAACTCACTGCTGTAAAACATTTTTTTTTATTCAGTTAGGCAAAAAAAGTAGAAATAATCTAGCAAATGGTTTCAAATAATCTAGCAAATGGTTTCAAAATGAAAAAAAAATCAATACTTAGAGCTGTTAATGTTCAGCCTCACCTCAGACATCAAGTTTTCTGATTATATGTAATGCAAAAAGCATATTCATAGAAATAAAACAAAAAGGAGGGTGAAATTAATTATTTCTTCATATACCATGAGAATACCATTTTAAGCTTGCAAGCTTAACTAATGACACACTCAGAAAGAGCATTCTTCATAGTGGGTATAAAAATGGCCTAATTTGAAAGACAATGTGTCTGGCATGCATACCTAGTAGGTTCTATTCAGCAAACTCTTGAGGTTTCATGTTAACATAATGAAATATTGTACTGTTCCTTGTAGGCTAAATTTTTCTTTACCTTTTAAAATCAATAGCCTAGTAATATTTTGTTCAACTCTACGTGCATCTAAATTTGAAATTACTTTGCTGAAAATTGTAGATGTACTGCTCTAAAGCCACTAACCTTTCCTTTTCTTTCTCATCCTGCTCTCATCCAAATCTTTTATAATTAGTTTTTATAATACACACCATAAACATTAATAAAACTCACTTAGGCATAACTATTTTATTCAGGTGTCAGGAAAGGTGTCCACCTTTGTTATAGTGTTGACAATTTGGTTTAACTTCTTCAGCTTCTTTAATAAGGAAATGTTGGAATTGAATATGATTATATTTGTGTTAGCCTGGTAATCTCATAGGGTATGTGGCTCAATTTAATTTAAGAAACTGTTGTGTGTATAGAGAAAGGACATTTGGGGCAGACTCTTGATGATTTTTCACAAAAGTCAATGTAATATGTATTTATAAACCTATAACTTAAATTCTTAAATTTGTATATCTGAAGGGTACATAAACTTTACATTCTCAGATCCTCACTTAATGATATAGTATTTTTCAAGTTACATTTAACATTTTAATATGAAAAATTTCAAAAAAAGTAGAGTCAAATAAATCCCCACATATTTATCACCC
>NW_016825878.1:657875-668223 GCF_001698545.2 Rhinopithecus bieti
GTGATATTGACTGTGGGTTTGTCATAAATAGCTCTTATTATTTTGAGATACGTTCCATCAATACCGAATTTATTGAGCGTTTTTAGCATGAAGGGCTGTTGAATTTTGTCAAAGGCCTTTTCTGCATCTAATGAGATAATCATGTGGTTTTTGCCTTTGGTTCTGTTTATATGCTTGATTACATTTATTGATTTGGATATGTTGAACCAGCCTTGCATTCCAGGGATGAAGCCCACTTGATCATGGTGGATAAGGTTTTTGATGTGCTGCTGGATTCGGTTTGCCAGTATTTTATTGAGGATTTTTGCATTGATGTTCATCAGGGACATTGGTCTAAAATTCTCTTTTTTTGTTGTGTCTCTGCCAGGCTTTGGTATCAGGATGATGCTGGCCTCATAAAATGAGTTAGGGAGGATTCCCTCTTTTTCTATTGATTGGGATAGTTTCAGAAGGAATGGTACCAGCTCCTCCTTGTACCTCTGGTAGAATTCAGCTGTTTATCACCCAATTTTAACAGTTACTGAGACTTTCCAGAGATAGCTTCAAAATTTTACTTGGTTTCAGAAGTATTTTACACATACTTTTTTTTGTTGTTGTTGTTAAGAATGACAAATACAGGTAAAGTCCCATATACCATGAGAATATACCAGTATAAGCATCTACATCAAGAAGCAGAACATCAGCAAAACCCCAAGATTTCTAATGCCCCTTTTGGGGCTGTTAAAAACCTTAGACAAACTAAATTTAACAGACTTTCATTGAACAAAGAATGATTCGTGAATCGGGCAGCCCACCGAACCTATTTTCGCTTCAGAGAGATTCCAGTGCTATCATGTGTGGTCAAAGAAGATTTATGGCTAGAAAAAGGAGAGACATACAGAAAGCAGAAGTAAGGTACAGGAACAGTCAGATTGGTTACAGATTCGAGTTTGCCTTATTTGAACCCAGCTTGAAGAGTTGGCTACTTTTGATTGGCGGAAACTCGGTGATTGGCACAAGAGTAGGTTACAGTCTGTTTCCACATGCAGTTAAGTTATAGAAACCTTTAAATGAAAGATACAACTTTATGTTAAACTTAATTTAACAGGGCTCAGAAAACAATACATAAAAACATGGCACTTTTACATGCTGAACTAAAGCAGTAGCCTCAATGTCTCTATGACCTTGCCCTGACCTTCTGCCTCTCAGTTTTCTCTTTCCCAAACCACAGGATGAAACCGTTCTCTGAAATTCCCTTATCTACCTAAAAACTGCACCCACCAAATTGGAACACATTTGCCTTCGATCCCCTCCCTGAAATTTCATTAGACGGAAAAGAATAAAACTCATATTTCAGAAAAAGAGACTAAGCATTAAACAGCACACCCAGGGCCCACACAAACTTTGTCCCAAACTATTATCTGTTCTCTGGTCCCATTCAATTTCCAAAGAGAATCACTCACTTAAAATTGTTTGAGCACTGGGCTCATTCATTTCCCCTGAAAATCATTTACTACCCCTCCCAATTGCCTAAACTCTCGATTTCTGTCTCCCCTACAAAGAGTGTATGTAAGCCTCAACCATCTGGCCCTTCTTGGAATCTCATCTTTGCAGGACTCCATGTCCATATGTGTGTTAATAAATTTGTATGCTTTTTTCTTTTTAAAATCTGTCTATTGTCAGTAATTGTAACAAATCTTCAGTGGGTGGAGACAAAGCTTTCTCTCCATCCTTACACCCCCTCACTATTTTACTCTATCCAGACACCTCCATCACTATTCCCAAGTTCAAGAGTAACTAGTATTATGACCTCTATCAGAGCAGATTAGTTTTACCTGTTTTGGAAATTTTATATAAATTAAATTACATAATTTATACTTTTGCATGTGTCTTGATTTGCTCAACATTATGTTTATGAGACTCACCCAGCTGTAGTTCATTCTGTTGTAGTATAGTATTCAATTGAATGTATAGACCACTGTTTATCCATTTTAAATCTGTTGAACATTTGGGTTATTTCCTGTCTTTGGTATTAGAAATAGTGCTGCCATTAACATTCCTGTACATGTCTTTGGTGAAAATACGTATGCATTTCTGGTCTATATTCATTTGCTAAAGTATCTTACAGCAAGTTCCAGACATTGTTATTTTATTCTTACATACCAGCATATTTTAGTATGCATCCAAGAAGTATGACATTTTCTCACATAACCATAATTGCTTGTTACCATCTGATGCCTTGTCCTTTATTAATTAAAATGCAGTATTAAATGGGGAAATCTCCTTTCTTCAAGATAGCTTTTGAAGATAGCAAGCTGAAAATATTTAAGTTGAAATTCTCCTAAGCTGATAGTAGTTTTCTTTAGCTTTGATAGACAGGTCAGTCAAATAATCAACAAGTATTTATTGAGCTCCTTTTTGGTGTATCAGCTAAGTCATCTTCTTAGCTCTATTCACACTCCTCAATACACTGACAGACCAACTGGAATTTAAGGGGAGAAAACCATTCCTTTTGATAAATTGTTAGTCATATAATTGTTTATATTAGGTATTACAAAATAATAGTTCAACTCATAAAGAAAATGGACTGTGAAGCATATTTTAATAAAGAGTGACTTTAATGAAGAGTGACTTAAGTGATTTTTTTCCTGTAGTGAATGTTATAGCTATATGTTTCCTGGCGAAAATATTGAGATATAAATAATAACGCATATTATATTATATAAGATAATATATTATATAAACATAACAATATTAATATTTATAATTTAGTATAAATAAAGTTATATCGTTATTAATTAAATAATTAACAATTAATAATGAAAACATTTAAGAGGTTTTCTTATGCAGATCCTGCATTTGATTTTATCATTTTATGAACATAATATGAATTGTAAGAGGTGATCTTTTCACTTGGGATCTATGACGAATCAAATAATTTGAAATATCTTTGCTTGTATACTCTTGGTTTATATTCTCAGATGGGACCACTCTTTTGTTAATAGAAAACAGTTTTTTGGCTTCAATTTTCTTCATAATTTTTTTATTCCAAACACTGAAACTTGTCTCACAGACCTGGCCTTAAGTTCTGACTTTCCAGCACACTTGTTCTGTGATCAAGATCAAGCAGCAACTTCTCCGAGGCCCAATTTCTTTATCTAAATGATATGGTGATAACTCCTTCCTCTTGTGTTTTTGCATATTTATTTATAAATGTTGTACTATATATTAAGAAGATTCTTCTAGAGGCTGACAATATGTATAAGCATTCTTTTTTCTTTCTTTCTTTTTTTTTTTCAGATGATCTCACTATGTCACCCAGGCTGGAGTGCAATCGCAAAATCATAGCCTAAGAATCCTCCCACCTCAGCCTCCAGAGTAGCTGTGACTGCAGGCACTATGCGTGGCTAGTTTAAACAATTGCTTTTTCAGATGTGGGGTCTCACTGTGTTGCCTAGGCTTGTCAGCATAAGAATTCTTATATTAGTATGATACTTTAATACTTACAATTTCGAAAATCAAAAGAATAGCAAAACTACAGAAAAACTAGTCAAACTTTCTCCTTTTGTTTTGAATCTTTTTTCTTTGACTTTTGGTCACTCAAAATAACAGAAGTGATGACAACAACAACAGCTATGATTTACTGAAGCTCGCTATGTACCAAGTACTATATTCATTATTTCATGTAAAATATTTATAATTTTCACAACAATGCTGTAAATGATATAATGAAAATAATTAATAGTAATAACTTATACCTCTATCACAAATGAAGAGACCCAGACTTACAGAAGATAAATATTTTTTTCATTGTCACATAGCTGGTAAATAGCAGAAGCAGTTTCTAATTCCTTTTCCTTTTATTTGACTAGGTCAAGATTTCTTTCATACAAAGTAAATTCACTTTTCGCTATTATCTTTGCAAACAGAATTATAAGCTCTATGATGTAGTTATTGTTAACTTTCAGTACATTTTTAAAGAAATGCCAGTAAATAATGCTGTTTTACCAACAGCATTTTACCAACAGTGCAACTTCACTCCATGAGTAGTTTCAGGTTGGAAAAAATTAATATTCTTCCTATTAATGTTTGTAAAAAGAGCCTAAACAATTTAGAAAAATTTTATGTTATATATAAAATGTGTATATTTTCAGGAAATTACTTTTACAAGGTAATAGCTTTAAAATATAGCTACAAAATAATTGGTTAAGTGTTATCTAACTTGATTCATCTTTTATGATACATTGGGGCATTAATTAGATGACCAGAAGGCATCAAGAACCTTGACTAACTGCCATGCTGCATTTTATATGGAATTATCAATGTATAGGATCTGAGCATTCATTTTAAAGAAAGGTGTCATTAAAGGTTCTGTTGCAAAATGTCTGCTTATGTGATGAGGAGTCATGTGATCTGCCTATTTAGAAATCACATTGTTAGTTATTTATCTATATTCTCATCAGTCTAATATCAAATTATATTTCATCCTTCCCACTTTCTTAGATGCTTTCAATATAAAGAATGAAGCAAAAATTTTGTATCGAACAACTCATAATGCTTGAAAACAGTTGCCAATTTGCCTTATACATTATAATTATAGCTCTAGTCTCTTTTCTGATTAAATATTGAGTTTATAGCTGGGCACAGTGACACCAGTATCTAATTCCAGCTACTCAGGAGGCTGAGATGTGAAGTTCAAGACCAGCTCGGGCAACATAGGAAAAGTCCCTCAACAAACAAACAATAAACTGAAAATAAATTACTTCTCAGATGTTCAATAAAATATTAGTATTCTAAACTTAATAAAGATTACCATGTGGAAGACATAGTATTTCTTGGAGGAACAGTGTTTTCTAGCCCTGCTTGTCTGCTTCCTTGCCATGGTCAGTGCTTTCAAAGGTCCCCAAGAGGTTGGACTGTGTGTGTTGTGTGTGTGGTGGTGGGGGTGTGTGTGTATGTATGTGGCTGTTTTTGTTTGTGGGAGGTAAGGGGTAGGATGGAGTGGGAGTGAGGGTGTGATAGTTAATTTTAAGTGGCTGTTAATTTTAACTTGACTGCATTAAGGAATACCTAGAGAACTGATGAAGCATTACTTCGGGGTGTGTCTGTGAGGGTGTTTCCAGAGGAGATTGGCATGTGAATCAGTGAATCAAGTCAGGAATATCTGCTCTCAGTGTGAGCAGATACCATCCAATTGGCTGGGGGCCTGGACAGAACAAAAGAGATGAGAAAGAACTTCCTCTCCCTTTCTGCCACTCTCTCTCTCCTGGAGCTTAAACACTCTTCCCCTCCTACCTCTGGACATTGACGCTCCAGACTCCAGCATTATGACTTCAGGACTTACACCAGTACCCATTGGATTCTCAGGTCTTTGGCCTCAGACTGAGAAATACACTCTTGTCTTCCCTGATTGTGGTGCTTTAGAACTTGGACTGAGCCGCGTACCTAGCACCCCAGGGTCTCCAGCTTATAGCCTGTTGTGGGACTTCTCAGTCTCCATAGTTGTGTGAGCCAATTCTTCTAATAAATCCTCTTCCTATCTATCATCTATTTATTTAAACATATATCGTATTGGTTCTGTCTCTCTGGAGAGCCCTGATTAATACACAGGGTTATTGTGGGAAAGAAGTGAGAGAGAACAGAATACATCAAAGATAGGAACTTTAAAATTAGTGTTGCTAAGTGTACAGAGGTACTTTTGAGGTAATACTTTCCCATCATCAGAAACTTTAAAGCCTGAAGACCTTTGCTCAATATACTGTGTAGGGGATTTGGATATTTGGATTTAATATCAAGGCCACTTATACATGTAAGAGTCTAGAAATTCATGATTCTAAATGATAGGAAACTACTTAGAGGTCTTTGGCTGGCAATTATGAATTAGATTAAGTTCAAAGAGGGAGAGGTTTTTATTTTTCTTCTTGCATGGCTACAAGAGCAGTTTCAAACACATGGTAATAATAGTGCTTTGTCTTACAAGATGAAAGTTTGATTCTACTCTCCACAACAGTAATTCAATTAAAATTTTATTTCAAGCTCATCTTCTCTTAGAGCTTTGTCTTTGGTATGCTTGCATTCTAATATATCCTATATCAGTCATTCAAACTGGTGAGCATCTCATTTGGCAAAAGGAATACAGTTGTGTTTTTCATAAACAGCAGTTTGAAAAACTGGGTACAGAGAACAAACTGTTCACTTAGCATTGCAGTTACTTTGTTCTATTTCTCTGTGATATGCTCTAATTTTATTACCATAAACAAATGATAGGCGTAGGGATAGAAAGTGGAGTACAGGCCATATCCTGAATTGGCTTTCAATTGTGACTTGTTCTGAATCCATTCATACATTCAAGAATGGCTATTCTGAAATTAAATTTGCTTGGCATATCTAGGCTATCATTTTCTTTTGTTTTATGGAGCTTATCTTCGTTCTGTGGGATGATATAATTCAGGTCTAGTTGGTCACTCTATCATTTCAGTTGGTGAAGCTTGTCCTCATTGAGATTGTATTATGTTTAGGAACTCATTTTCTCTTTAGCTGTGGGATGAACGTCTGTCATTAACATCAGTTTTTCCTCAATTTTCATATTTGTGTGACCTACATCAGCATCACCTGGGATCATTGTTATAATATAGATTTCAAAACAGACTTATGGAATAAAAAATGCAGAGATCTTGATTTTTAACAAATTTCCCAGGTAATTCTTATTTCACCTAACATTTAAAACCCTGTTCTTCTAACTTATTACATATATTCTCCCGTTTCACTAGTTTCTCAAAGAAAGGCCCACTATTTTCACATCAGCCTGGCTCTTTTCCCTCAGTCACAAGTTTTCCTTACTGAGCCACATCCCCTTGTTGCACCATAAATCTTTCCTTCTAGTCTCCAGATCTAGAATCTAATGTCTCAAAATAATACTTTGATGGTTACAATTATTGATCAACTTGGCTAGGCTATGGCACCCAATTGTTTGCTCAGACATTAATCTAGATATTAGTCTATGGAAGTATTTTGTAGATGTGCTGAAGATCTATAATCAGTTGACTTTCAGTAAATTGACCTAGATAAGGTGAGTTGGCCTCATCCAATCAGTTGCCTTAAAAGCAAAACCTGAGGTTTCCCAGGGAAGAAGAAATTCTGCCTCACAATGGACATAGAAATCTTGGCTGGGTTTCTAGCCTGCCCTATGAATTTCAAATTTCAGACTTGCCAGTCTGTCACATAAGGTAAAGCAATTCCTTTTTATTTTTTTAAAATAGAGATTGAGTCTTTCTATGTTGCCCTGGTTGGTCTTGAATTCCCTTTCTGTGTTGCCCAGGCTGGTCTTGAACTCCTAGCTACAAGTGATCCTCCCTCCTTGACCTCCCAAAGTGCTGTGTTTGGGAGTGCAAAGGTAAGCCATTGCACCCATCTGTAAGGCAATTCCTTAAGCTCAATCTCTCTCTTCCTTTCACTAGAAAACCCTGGTTGGTACAAATACTTTCAGTTGTTCATGTGACGTTCATATTTAGGGGCTCATATCCTAAAGAACACCTTTGCAGGTCCCTCACTATGTGTTTACTTAATCAATAGATCTATCTTCTGCCTTGAATCTTGTATTATTGGTTGCCTCCCCTCAGCTGGTCTCTAACACAAAGCCTTATAGAGAATAATGAATTCCTTCCACTTCATCTAATTCCTAATTATTGTTTGCTACCTGTACTTCATCATTCTGATCTCCATTTAATAGATTGAGACCACCAAAGCTGTACATGTAGGAAATGGCATTATTCACGTGACTCTACCTTTATAATGAAGGTAGTATCCCCAGGACCTAAGTTATTTTAGAATACAGGTATCATTTCAGATCCTCTCTGCTCCCCAGCCTTTTCCCTTATCTTCTCCGATTTTCCCAAGCAGATAATTATGCCTTGAGTCTGAGCACTGATTTATCAGTATAAATATCCTTAGTGTGATCAAATAGTTATATTTTTATTATTTATTTATATGTTTATTATTACCTTGTTCCATACCAAATTTATGTCTCATGTTTTAAAAAAATTAAGTGTAGTGAGATGAGATAGTGAGATGAGATAATGAGATGAGAAAACATTTTATCTTAACAATTATTGGTCTCAGAATTCTTCTCACAGTGAGAAGAGTTTCAAGGTAAACAGCTCATTTGTGATAAATTGTACTTTGTGGCAAGGGTTTGGCAGTTGCCAAAACCATATGTTACAGTTGCAGGCGGTATTACATAGTGGCTCAAAGGACAGGCTCTAGAATTAGACTGTATGGGTTCAAATCTCAGCTCTGCCACTGATTAGCTGTGTGAATGTGGAAGAATCACTAAATCTTCTAGTTTCCTCATCAATAAAAAAGACAATAATATTAACAGTTACTTGCTAGGGTTGTTGTGAGAAATAAACATGATAATACTTGTAAAACAACACAGTGTCTGAAGCATGTGAAGTACGCAACACATGTTAGCTATTATTTTTTTCGTCATCAGAAGAGGGAAGGTTGCTCTGTACAAGACAGAGAAGAGAAGGGGAGAGGAAGGCAGGGATTCTGGAGAGTTGGGGAAAACTTGTAATTATATTACAATAGTAAAGTAGCAAAAGAGCATTCAAAAATAGTTCAGGCTTAATATTCTTTGGGAAATTGAATAGCTGAGATAGAAGCTATTTCCTCTCTCCTCCTTTGAAGTCTACTAAACTCGTGGATGCTTTATGCCATCTGTGCGTGTGTATGTGTACACTGAAGAGAGTGTTGACTTTCATATCTAGATTCAAGCTTTGTGTAATATTGTATACACAGCAGTGCAACCAAGATGGAAAAAGTGGTTCTGAGAACATAAACCCTTCAGGAATTTGTTGTAATTTTTGGAAGTGTTTTTATAGGTTAGAAATCGGATTGTAAACAGACAGGGAGGGTCTTCTGAGGACTATAGGAATTCATCCAACTTGAACAATCTACCTGCTTTATAGCATCCTGTCCTACAGGCTTTCGGTGTTCAAGCCCTGTGTGGTATGTGGCCACCTAGTCAGTTGAAACCAGTTCCTGACAGATCCATTTATACATGAATCTGAGTGAACTTTCCTCGTTGCCGTGCTAAAGTTTCCATCCCAGGACCAGCTGTGGCTTCATTACCATAACATGGGACCTATGTGCTGGCATGATGACTCAATGCACCTGTGCTAGTGGGACCCCTCCTCTCAATGCAGTGATGCACCCTCTTCACCTCTCCATTGTCCCATAAAACCCTCCTGTCACTTCCCCTCAGGGAGACACTGCTTTGGAGAATAGTCCCAGTGCTCTCCTTACTTTTGACAACTAATAAAACTGTTCATCAAAACCTCATGTTCTTGTGACGAGTCACTTGTTACCAGGAGAACCTCAGTTCTTTTCAGGTAACAAGATCAAGTCAAGTTTCCTCAGTTCAGGACAGGGGACCCCCAGCTGATATCTTGGTTAAATTTGTATTTTTTAAATTGTTATTGTAAAAATAGGACATGCTCCTTGTAATACTCCATATTAGTCTTTGAAGGGCGTCATAAGTTAGCAAAGACTAGCACTATAAGGTTAGCTACTACTGCAATAGTCACTGAAAAGTAATTTTAATATTTACTTGCATCTACAGACCAAAAATAAGGATCAAATTTATATTACCAAACTATACTTTCTAAAATACCTCTTTTTTAAAAATTATACTTTAAGTTCTGGGATACATGTGCAGAACGTGCAGGTTTGTTACATAGGTATACATGTGCCATGGTGGTTTGCTGCACCTCTTATTCATCTCGTTATTTCTCTGAAGACTCTTAGGAAACTCCCAAAACCTTCCCAGAAACCCAGATCTTTGGACCACTTCGTCTTCCCCTCCCAGGTCTTTGTTATGTGTGAGGTTGGTGCAAAAGTAACTGTGGTTTTTGCCATTACTTTCAATGGCAAATAAGTAGCATAGCCTGTATGACTAAGGACTCTCCATTCTCTCATTCTTACACTTTTGCATCACAAAAGAACAGGTCCAGCAAGGAAGGAATCCCCATGAGAAAGTAGGAAGGGAGAATCCAAATGGGCAATGACAAAACTACTTTCAGTAGGAAAAGAGAAAAGGAGAGTAAAACAGAATACACTCACATCAAGAACCCTTTTTATCCTGGTCATATCAAAAAATGTAAAAGAGAGAGAATCACCTGGAATCCAATCACCTATGTCTTTTAAGTTTCTTGAGAGGGACTGAGCTTCATGCATTAACATGGATTAATGTTTAATCATTGTTTGATAGTATGTTAATATTAAATATATAATGTAAGCCATATTTTAAGATACTAAAATCTTTTTTTTTTTAATTTTTTTATTATACTTTAAGTTCTAGGGTACATGT
>NW_016825879.1:0-220 GCF_001698545.2 Rhinopithecus bieti
AGAGAGAAGAGAGGAGTGAGAGAGAGAGAGGAGAGGAGTGAGAGAGAGAGGAGAGAGGAGAGAGAGAGAGGGAAGAAGTAGGGAGAGAGAGAGAAGAGAGGAGTGAGAGAGAGAGAAGAGAGGAGTGAGAGAGAGAAGAGAGGAGTGAGAGAGAGAAGAGAGGAGTGAGAGAGAGAGAAGAGTGAGAGAGAGAAGAGAGGAGTGAGAGAGAGAAGAGAGA
>NW_016825880.1:0-1010 GCF_001698545.2 Rhinopithecus bieti
CCTTAATTTTATTTTTAAGATTGTAAATGCTATTTTTATTTTTAAATTCACTGTCCACATGTTCATTGCTAGAATATAGAAATACTATTAATTTTTGTATTTTTACCTTGTGTTCCTGAAGTCTTGCTGAACCTATTTATTAGCTCTAGGAAATATTTTATAGATTTCTTGGGATTTTCTACTTAAACAATCACGTCATCTGCAAGTAGAGATCATTTTTTCTTCATTTTTAATCTATTGATATATGCATTTTATTTTCTTGCCTTATTGCCCGTGCTCGAATTTCCAGTACTATGTTGAATGAGGTAGTGAGAATAGATACTTTTCCTTGCTTCTCATCTTAGAAGTAAAGCATATATTCTTTCACCATTAAAAACAATGTTAGCTGTAATATTTTTTACATATTTTTATCAAGTTGAAGAGGTTTTCTTTATTTTATTTTCTGAGAGTTTTGTTTCTTTTTTTTTTTCTAAAAGAGTATTGAATTAAGTGAAATATATTGTTTCTGCGTGAATTGGTACAATCATGTGATTTTCAAAAAAATATTTAGCCTATTAATATAGTGGCTTATATTGATTGATTTTAAAATATTGAAGCATTTTTGCATCCCTAAAATAAGATCTACTCGATCTTGGTGCATAACTCTTTTTATATATTGCTGAATTCTATTTCTTCTATTTGTGTTAGTTTTGAATCTATATTTATGAAGGACATTGGTCTGCAATTTTATTTTTCCGTACTGACTTTGTCTGCTTTGGAATCAGTGCATTAATAGCTTTGTAAAATGAATTGGAAAATGCTCCCTCATTTTCTTTTTTCTGAAAGAGATTGTATAGAAATTCTTCTTTAAGCTGTTGGTTGAATTTTCCAATGAAATATCTTGGCTATATTTCCTTTTGGAGTGCTTTTAAATTATAAATGTAACATTTGTGTGTCTTTAATAGGTTTAGAACTATTCAAATTACTATATTGGGAGAATTGTGTATTTGTTTTTTTTTTTTTTTTTTTTT
>NW_016825881.1:0-219 GCF_001698545.2 Rhinopithecus bieti
GACTGCTCCATGAAAACAAAGGTGTAACACTCTCAGATGAATTCACACATCACAAAGAACTTTCCCAGAAAGCTTCATTCTAGTTTTTGTCTGAGGATATTTCCTTTGTCACCTTCAATGCGATTCGAAATATCCCTTCTCAGATTCCACAAAAACACTGCTACCAAACTGATCCAGGAAAAGGATCGTGTAACTCTGTCAGGTTAATTAACACAACAT
>NW_016825882.1:0-220 GCF_001698545.2 Rhinopithecus bieti
CCAACTTGATCATGGTGGATAAGCTTTTGATGTGCTGCTGGAGTCAGTTTGCCAGTATTTTATTGAGGATTTTGCACTGGTGTTCATCAGGGATATTGGCCTGAAATTTTCTTTTTTGTTGTGTCACTGCCAGGTTTTGGTATCAGATGATGCTGGTCTCATAAAATGAGTTAGGGAGGATTCCCTCTTTTCTATTGTTTGGAATAGTTTCAGAAGGAAT
>NW_016825883.1:0-220 GCF_001698545.2 Rhinopithecus bieti
CACAAAGCTTATCCACTATGATCAAGTCAGCTTCATCCCTGGGATGCAAGGCTGGTTCAATATATATGAATCAATAAATGTAACCCAGCATATAAACAGAACCAAAGACAAAAACCACATGATTATCTCAATAGATGCAGAAAAGGCCTTTGACAAAATTCAACAGTGCTTCATGCTAAAACTCTCAATAAATTTGGTATTAATGGAATGTATCTCAAAA
>NW_016825884.1:0-217 GCF_001698545.2 Rhinopithecus bieti
AAGAAAGAAAGAAGGAAGGATGGAAGGAAGGAAGGAAGGAAGGAAAGAAAAGAAAGAAAGAAAGGAAAGAAAGAAAGAAAGAAAGAAAGAAAGAAAGAAAGAAAGAAAGAAAGAAAGAGAAAGAAAGAAAAGAAAGGAAAGAAAAAGAAAGAAAGAAAAGGAAGGAAGGAAGGAAGGAAGGAAGGAAGGAAGGAAGGAAGGAAGGAGGGAAAGAAAG
>NW_016825886.1:0-1075 GCF_001698545.2 Rhinopithecus bieti
GCATTACTCTTTAAAGTTAGGTGACTTAACAGGCACACAGACTTAAACACCTTCTGGAAAAGGTGACATGTAAAGCTTAACTAAGATTTGTTTTGTTCTGAGAAGAGCAGGGGCACGTTCTCAGGTGAGGGGCCTCCAGGAAACACTGGCTGTGTCCCATGGGCCCTCACCTGGAGAAACAAGCGGTCGACGCCTCCACCCTCCACCCGGACTCAGCAGGAAAGGGGTGCAGAGCTGAAGACAGACTCGTCTATAAAAACCCCAAGGGCTGTTTCCAGGAGCTACTCACTGCCCCGTGCCCCGCACCCTGCCCCCCTGTGCAGCTACCGGAGCTGCTGTCCAGCCTTCCCCAGGCTCTCCACGCCTCCTTCCACCCCACGCCAACCTGCACCACCCAACTCCCCCCTGTCTCTTACTGACCACCGGCCTCAACTCCCACATAGCCTGGAAACTGCAAAGCTGCCTGGCAGCAAGAGGGGACGGGCGACGACCGCACCAGCCAGGTGGCACCTGCTCCCACCAGCCTGCAGGGTCCCAGCGCCTGCCTCATGGAGCCGTCTTTAAGCACAAGTACAGCGGGAAATCAATGCAGCTTTAGCTTTACTTTGCTGTTAAATTAACTTTATAACATTTGGTTATAACATACATTAATTTTTATAGCAATTACTAAAATAACAACTCATAATGCATTCATTTACCATATTAAGCCAAGCAACTGAAAAACCAAACACACAAGCAGAATTTTATAGGACTGTAGTAGTTTTGTTAGGCTGTCAAATTATTTTAAGCTCAAAATTAAAGTAATTAAATCTGTGACTCTCAACTGGGGAGGTGGGCACACACAGAGGGGAAGTTAAAATCCTTTTTTTCTTCCAAACCTCACACAGACTCGGCTGGTAATTTCCATTGCTGGAATTGTGTCCTGTTCCTTAGGTTCAAAACAACTGCCTTCATGCCTATTAAAAATAATGTTTCTTCCTTTCCTGAGTGATTGTGAAATGAGCCATGGTGGCAAAGTAGGCAAGAACAGAGGGAAACTGAGTCCACGTCCACATTTGATGGTGGGCGAGAACAG
>NW_016825887.1:0-999 GCF_001698545.2 Rhinopithecus bieti
TATAAATTCTAAATATAAATCTCACAAATCAGTAAAGAACTTACTTATATAACCAAATACCACCCGTTCCCCCCAAAACCTATGGAAATAAAAAAATTTTTTAAAAAAGAATCCTTTTTGGGATATCCACAGAGTAGAAACAGGAGCAGAGGGAACAACATATTCCTTGTAACATCTCTAGGCCTTTTGTCCTCTTAACCCACTGTACTTAACCATTAGTTCAGTGGCCAAATAAGAAGAGGATAGTCCCCTTGAGAGGAAGAGACCAGCACTCTCAGGGCAAACAGCCTCCACATTTAAAAGCGAATCGCAGTGGCTCACGCCTATAATTCCAGCACTTTGGGAGGACGAGGCAGGCGGATCACGAGGTCAGGAGATCGAGACCATCCTGGCCAACACGGTGAAGCCCTGTCTCTACTAAAAACACAAAAAATTAGCCCGGCGTGGTGGCGGCGCCTGTGGTCCCAGCTATTCGGGAGGCTGAGGCAGGAGAATGGCGGGAACCCGGGAGGCAGAGCTTGCAGTGAGCTGAGATAGCACCACTGCACTCCAGTCTGGGCGACACTGCGAGACTCTGTCTCAAAAAAAATAAAAATTAAAATTAAAAAAAAGCTAATTCCTCCAAAACCAAACACTACTCTTGGACTTTCTCCTAGGCCTATTAGTAACCAGTTTATATTTTCTTCCCAGGAAGCCATGAAATGGGACAGAATGCGGAAGCACCCTGAACCCCAAAGTGAGTTTCAAGGTAACAGAGAATTGCCCGGACTCTGAGAGATAGGCTCCGGATTTCTAAGGAAATAGTTCTCTAAGAGAATCCACAAAGTATCACCCAAGTGCTTTATGGTATACTGACTTCCCTAACTTGTAAGCGAAGTTAGCAACCCTTTAGATACGTTAGAAATTTTGTAAAGTGAAGGCTACAGTAACCAAAACAGCATGGTACTGGTGCAAAAACAGACACATAGACCAATGGGCCAGAATAGTGAACTCGGAAAA
>NW_016825888.1:0-217 GCF_001698545.2 Rhinopithecus bieti
TCCATCCATCCTCCATCCATCCATCCATCCATCCTCATCCATCCATCCATCCATCCATCCATCCACCATCTCATCCATCCATCCTCTCATCCATCCATCCATCCATCCATCCATCCTCTCATCCATCCATCCATCCATCCATCCTCTCATCCATCCATCCATCCATCCATCCTCTCATCCATCCATCCATCCATCCATCCATCCTCTCATCCATCCA
>NW_016825889.1:0-1737 GCF_001698545.2 Rhinopithecus bieti
GTTAGATCGCAGACTGCTGTGTTAGCAATGAGGGAGGCTCCATGAGCATGGGACCTTCCCGGCTAGGTGTGGGACATATTCTCCTGGTGTGCCCGTTTGCTTAAAGCACAGTATTGGGGTGGGAGTCACCCGATTTTCCAGGTGTTGTGTGTCTCAGATCCCCTCCTAGGAAAAGGGATTCCCTTCCCCCTTGCACTTCCCCATGAGGTGATGTCTCACCCTGCCTCAGCTCTCGCTCGTCGGGCTGCAGCAGGTGTCCAGCACCGAATTTCCAGCACTCCCTAGTGAGATGACCCCAGTACCTCCGTTGAAAATGCAGAAATCACCGGTCTTTTGTTTCGCTCACGCTGCGAGTTGGAGACTGGAGCTGTTCCTATTCGGCCATCTTTCCCCCAGTAATCAGAAAGAAGTTTTTGAAGAAACTTCTTTGTGATGAGTGAATTCAACTCACAGAGATGCACCTTTCTTTTCATGGAGCAGTGCTAACACTGTTTTCTTGGAACCTGCAAATTGACATTTGGGAGCACGTTGAAGCCTATAGTGAAAAGGAAATATCCTCAGATATTAAATAGAAACTTTCTGAGAAACTGCTTTTGATGTGTCAATTCATCTCAGAGTTATGCTTTTCTTTTCATTTAGCGTTTGTTATCACTGTTTTTGTGGAAACTGCAAAGGGATATTTGCAAACACCTTCATGCCTATAGTGAAAATGAAATATTCTCAGATAAAAACTAGAGAGAAGTTTCTGAGAAAGTTCTTTTTGTTGTTTGAATTCATCTCACACAGCTACACCTTTCTTTCAAGGAGGAGTTTCCTAACACTGTTTTCGTGGAATCTGCAGTAGGATATTTTGGAGGGCATTGAAGCATATAGTGACAAAGGAAATATCCTCAGACAATAACTAGAAAGATGTCTCAGATAAAAACTAGAAAGGATCATTCTGAGAAAGTTCCATGTGATGTGTGAATTCATCTCACAGAGTTACACCATTCTTTTCATTGAGCAGTCTGATAACACTCGTTATGTGAGATCTGCAACAGGATATTTGGGAGCACATTGAAGACAAAGGTGACAACGAAAATATCCTCAGATAAAAACCAAAAAAAATGCTTTCTGTTAGACTGTTTGGCAAAGTGTGAATTGAACACACAGAGTACACTATTCTTTTCATTGAGGAGTATACTAACACTGTGTTTCTGGAATCTGCAATGAGATATTTTGGAGTGTATTGAAGCTTATGGTGACAAAGGAAATATCCTCAGATAGAAACTAGAAAGAAGCTTCCTGAGAAACTGCTTTGTGATTTGTGAATTCGTCTCACAGGGTTACACCTTTCTTTTCATGGAGCAGTTCAGTAGCAATGCTTTTGTGGAACCTGAGAAGGGATATTTTGGATGACATTGAAGCCTATATTGACAAAGGAAATATCCTCACATAAAAACTAGAAAGAAGGTTTCTGAGAAACTTCTCCATGATGTGTAAATTCAACTCACAGAGTTACACCTTTGTTTTCAAGGAGCAGTTTGCTAACACTGTTTTTGTGGAATCTGCAAAGGGATATTTGGGAGCACACTGAAGCTTATGGGGACAAAGGAAATATCCTTGGATAAAAACCAAAAAGAAGTTTTCTAAGAGACTGTTTTTTTATGTGTGAATTGAACTCGCGGAGGTACACTATTCTTTTCATTGAGCAGTTTGCTAGCACTGTTTTATTGGAATCTGCAATGAGATATTTTG
>NW_016825890.1:0-212 GCF_001698545.2 Rhinopithecus bieti
ACACACACCCCACACACACACCCCACACACACCCCACACACACACCACACACACACCACACACACCCCCACACACACACCCCACACACACCCCACACACACACCACACACACACACCACACACACATCACACCACACACACACCACACACACCACACACACCACACACCACACCACACACACACCACACACACCGCACACCACACACACACC
>NW_016825891.1:0-1011 GCF_001698545.2 Rhinopithecus bieti
GTTACACTTTTCTTTTCATTGATCAGTTTGCTAACTCTGTTTTCTGGAAATCTGCAATGGGATATTTCTTAGCACAATGAAGCTTACGGTGACAAAGGAAATATCCTCAGATAAAAAATAGAAAGAAGTTTTCTGAGAAGTTGCTTTCTGATGTGTGAATTCAACAAACAGAGATTCACCTTTCCCTTCTTGTAGCAGTTTGCTAACACTGTTTTCGTGAAATCTGCAAAGTGATATTTGGGAGCACTTTGAGGCCTGTGGTAGGAAAAGAAATATCCACAGACAAAAACTGGAAAGAAGCGTTCTGAGAAACTGCATTGTGATGTGGGAATGTAACTCACAGAATTATACTTTTCTCTTCACTGATCAGGTTGCTAACACAGGTTTCTTGAAATCTGCAATGGGATACTTCTTAACCCTATGATGCTTACCGTAACAAAGGAAGTATCCTGAGATAAAAACTAGAAAGAAGTTTCTGAGAAATTGCTTTGTGATGTGTGAATTCAACTCACCGTGTTACACCTGTATTTCGTGGAGCCGTTTGCTATCCCTTTTTTTGTGGAATCTGATAACTGATATTTCGAATCGCTTTGAAGAGTATAAGGACAAAGGATATATCCTCAGATAAATGAAAAAGAACCTTTCTGATAAACTTCTTTGTGATGTGTGAATTCATCTCACAGAGTTACACTGTCGTTTCATGGAGCAGGCTCTTACCATTCTCTTTGGGGAAGCTGAGAAGGGATACCATGGATCGCATTGAGATCTATGCTGATAATGGGAATATAATCAATGAAAAACATGAAAGAAGCTTTCTGAGAAACTTCTTTGTGATAAGTGAATTCATCTCACAATGTTACACCTTTCACTACATGAGGCCGTTTGCTCTCACTGTTCTCGTGAAATCTGCAAAGTGATATTTGGAAGTGCATTGAGGGCTTTGGTGAAAAAGGAAATGTCCTCAGATAAAACTGAAAAGAAACATTTTGAGAAACTGCACTGTGACGTGTT
>NW_016825893.1:0-2047 GCF_001698545.2 Rhinopithecus bieti
TCTGGAGTTCAGTGGCGTGATCTCGGCTCACTGCCAGCTCCGCCTTCTGAGTTCACACCATTCTCCTGCCTCAGCCTCCCAAGTAGCTGGGACTACAGGTACCGCCACCACGCCCGGCTAATTTTTTGTATTTTTAGTAGAGATGGGGTTTCACTGTGTTAGCCAGGATGGTCTCGATCTCCTGACCTCATGATCCACCTGCCTTGGCCTCCCAAAGTGCTGGGATTATAGGTGTGAGCCACCGCGCATGGCCCCCCTTTTTTTTTTTTGAGACACAGTCTCACTCTGTCTCCCAGGCTAGAGTGCAGTGGTGCAATCTTGGCTGATTGCAACCTCCACCTCCTGGGGTTCAAGTGATTTTCGTGCCTCAGCCTCCTGAGTATTTGGGACTACATGAGTCCACCACCATGCCTGACTAACTTTTGTATTATTAGTAAAGACAGGGTTTCACCATTTTGGCCAGGCTGGTCTCAAACTGCTGACCTCAAGGGATCTGCCCACCTCGGCCTCTCAAAGAGCTGGGGTTACAGGCATGGGCCACCACACCTAGCCTACTACTTACAATATTGTTTTATCCAAAAACAAAACCTTATATTTATTTATTTATTTGGAGAAGGGCTTTTGCTCTTGTTGCCCAGGCTGGAGTGCAATGGTGCGATCTCAGGTCACCACTACCTCTGCCCCCTGGGTCAAGTGATTTTCCTGCCTCAGCCTCCCGAGTAGCTGGGATTACAGGCATGCACCACCACGACCAGTTAATTTTGTATATATATACATATTTTTTGTAGAGACATGATTTCTCCATGTTGGTTAGGCTGGTCTTGAACTCCCGACCTCAGATGATCTACCTGTCTTGTCCTCCCAAAATGCTGGGATTACAGGTGTAAGCCACTGCACCCGGCCAAAACCTTCTATTTCTAAGTTTCGCTGTTTGTTAGATTTTGCTTATTTTTTTTAACCAACATAATTCCTAGCTATATTAAAGCTTCTACTAGCTACTGTGAGTGCCTGTGTATTCAGGCTTTCATTTCTGAAATGACGAGTAAGCTTACTGCCTGGAATTTCTCAAGCATTACTGAAATTTTGCATGGTTTTTCTATACACTGTGGCTGCAAATAATACTGCTGAATATATATGTGACCCTTTCAAATTAACTTGTGGCTTTAACTGATGTGTCAGTGAAAATAAACTGAATTTCCTTGAAATTCTAAAACATTAGTGTAAATATAGTTGACTTAAATCTTACAGTGAAAGATTAAGAAGATTCCTTAGGGTCCCAAAAAGATAGTCAAATCCTACTTATTACTGCCTAATCTAGATGTTTTAAGAACTATATTAAATTCAATAATACTACTATTGCTATTAATAAGACAGTCGATGCCCAAATGAAATAATTTGTTAAGACCAGAAAGCATACACTAATCATGTATTTAGTCAACCAAGCCTGTTGAAAACTCAACAGAACTCACATATTTTAAAATATTTCATTGCTAAGTTAGAAAATATATTTCCAAAAAAGGAAGCAAAGATATTATTTCCATTTTTAAGTTTCTCTTCTCCAACATATTATGTAAATACATCATGTCATCTTTCTTTCATATTATATTAATATTGTACAGATCAATAATAAAATTAAGCAAAAGTTAAACTATGTTTTGTGTGTGTGTGTGTGTGTGTGTGTGTTTTTTTGAGACAGAGTCTCGGTCTGTCACCAGGCTGGAGTGCAGTGGCACAATCTCAGCTCACTGCAACCTCTGCCTCTGGGGTTCAAGCAATTCTCCTGCCTCAGCCTCCTGAGTAGCTGGGACTACAGGTGTGCGCCACCACGCCCAGCTAATTTTTGTATTTTTAGTAGAGACGGGCGTTTCACCATGTTGGCCAGGATGGTCTCGAACTTTTGACCTTGTGATCCACCCACCTCAGCCTCCCAAAGTGCTGGGATTACAGGCGTGAGCCACCACGCCCAGCTAAACTATGTTTTATCAACTTTGAAATAAGACATTGTTCCACTGGGTGCGGTGGCTCAAGCCTGTAATCCCAGCACTTT
>NW_016825894.1:0-785 GCF_001698545.2 Rhinopithecus bieti
GTTTTAATGTAGCAAAAAGGTAGCAGTTACTACAGGATAAATGTAAAATCACCAAAGCAAAAGCAACAAACTAAAAGGGCTGCAATAGGATCTGGTATCTGCAGTGCTCTTGTCAAGGGCTTTGCAACTCTAAATATAGATTTCAGATTGGGTCTCACTGTGAGAAAATGATTTTGAGCAGAGTCTTCAATAAAATGATGGATTTAAGAACTGATGAAGTAACTGTGAGAGAAAGAGATGAAACTGGAGTAGCTTTATGAAATTTGTCCTCTGTTACAAAATGACTTATCTGAAACATATTGTCCAGAGAGTTAGAACTCTAGGAAAAAGGGTCATTAATGTAGGGAAAACTAAACCCTGGACATTTTTAATGGGTCATTGAAAAAGGAACTCTGAGTTTAGACAAATAGGAAGTGGTAACAATGTTTCTGAGTTCTACAGGTTTCTGCATGCCAAGAACAGGAACTATTTTCTCCATTGGGAGTTCCTGACCCAAGGAACAGGGGAAATTTAAAAGATGTCGGCTAGGCCAGGCATGGTGGCTCGTGCCAATGCCTAGCCAAAAATCCCAGCACTTTGGGAAGCCAAGACAAGAGGATCGCTTGAGCTCAGGAGTTTGAGACCAGCCTGGGCAACGTAGTGAGACCTTGTTTAAAAAAAAAAAAAAAAAAAAAAAAGATATTGGTGGCTAAACTCCTTATAGTAGTTTTTCTCCTTATTGTGTAGCCACTCTAATTTAATTTAATATTTATTTATTTATTTGTTTGTTTATTTATTTATTTATT
>NW_016825895.1:0-1647 GCF_001698545.2 Rhinopithecus bieti
GAGACTTAGCGGGTTTCTTCAGAAAACTTTCGGCCAAGATGAGGGAGTGCTTGCCCGCACACCCCTCACTTCGTCTTAAAGCATTGAGCCTGTAATCCCAGCACTTTGGGAGGCCGAGACGGGCGGATCACGAGGTCAGGAGATCGAGACCATCCTGGCTAACATGGTGAAACCCCGTCTCTACTAAAATACAAAAAACTAGCCGGGCGAGGTGGCCGGCGCCTGTAGTCCCAGCTACTCTGGAGGCTGAGGCAGGAGAATGGCGGGAACCCGGGAGGCGGAGCTTGCAGTGAGCCGAGATCGCGCCACTGCACTCCAGCCTGGGCGACAGAGCGAGACTCCGCCTCAAAAAAAAAAAAAAAAAAAGCATTGAACCTTTATCGTGGTTGCTCCAATTTTGGTTTAGGTAATTAGTCAAAAGACATCCTGTCGTTCCACAGACTTTCCATACACACCTCTTAAAACAAAAAGGACATTTTCCTGGCGCTCCCAATCCCAAGGGAATTCCTAATTCCACACTCCTTTTCCTAGAACCAGCAAGTGTCCAGATTTCCCGGTCGCACTAACCTGGTTCTTGACAGTGGGTTCCCCCACCCAGCATCCCGACGCCCCGGGGAGCCGGGGGAGGCCGACTCCGCGCAGATCTCGCGTTTGTTTCTCCCCGACCCCGACCTGCCGTAGTGGCTCCTACCTCACCCTGGGAAGGCAGGGACAAGGCAGCTGGTCAGAGTTGTACAGAAGTCCCGAAATTGCAGCCCAACAAAGAGAAAGGACACTGTCCTGGCCGTTTCCACTTCAGGACGCTGTGTGCCTCTGGGTGTTTTGGGAGGATTTTCAAACTTACACAAAAGTGGAGAGAATTGTATGATGACGTCCCTCCTACTGTCACTCAACTTGTCACTCTGTCCTGAGCTCATGTGCCCCTCCTGAGTTAAAACGCTGCAATTAACAAATGCCACGGTGGCTGCCTTCAGCCCTACCTGCGTGAATATCATGGCAGGTGCTCTGTCGTGTTCTTACAAAATGAAGGTTTGAATACTGAAACAAGCTTGGCACAGAAAGCATCCCTACAGTGAGATGTGGCACAATGAAAGCCCCAGTGAAGGACAAAGCAAGTAAACAGGACAGACGCAAACGTATCCCTTTCATTAAGCACCTACTGGCCCGCCACTGTGGTAGCCTTTCAGTATCACAGCTCCATGTTCCTCACATAACCTAGTATATTTAGATAAGGTTTAACCAACGTTGCTTGTGCCTTCGTTCAAACTGCTATAACAGAAATGCCATTATTTCTCACAGTTTCGAGGCTAGAAGTTCAAGACCAAGGTGCAATGCAGCGTCTGGTGGGGGGCCTGCTTCCTGGTTATAGACTTCTGTCTTCTCATTTTGTCCTCATATGGGGGAAGTTGCTGCCGACCTCTCTAGTTTTATAAGGGCACTAATCCCACTGCTGAGGGCCCTACTCTCATGACGTAATCACCTCCAAAAGGCCCCACCTCCTAATGCAGTCACACTAAGGGATTAGGACTTCAACGTACGAATTATGGATGGGGGCACAAACATTCAGTCTATAGTGACCAGCTACAGAAGAAAGTTAAAGGACAAGATTCCAGTTTTAGTCTATCTGTTTTTAAAAAGGAAGCAGGG
>NW_016825896.1:0-1519 GCF_001698545.2 Rhinopithecus bieti
AGCAAATGAGCGCGAGCGAGGGCATGAAATTTAAATTCCACTCAGGGGAGAAAGTGCTGTGCTTCGAGCCTGACCCCACCAAGGCGCGAGTGCTGTACGATGCCAAGGTGCCGCCGCGGAGGGACAGGGAGGAGGCGCGGGCTGGGGGACCCGGGACCGAAGGCGGGGGCGGGGGCGGACGGCCGCGCGGAGCTGAGGGACCGGCCGGGCTCCTCGGCCTGCGAGGAGCGGTGCAGCCGGCAGGGGGCGCTCACAGGGCGCTGCGCCTGGGTGTCGGGGCGGGGTCTGGGATGCTTCCACTTCCTTCCGTCAGGCCGGGAGGCGCACGCGCGGTTGGGAGCCTCGCCCGTGCTTTGTCGCGTTACCCGGGCTACCGTTTGCGCCCCTGACTGCAACGGTGGCCGCTGAGGGAGGAGGTCTCTCGAATACGGTTTCTGTCTTCGCGTTAAATCTCTCCTCCTCTGCGGCCCAGGGCCGGGTGGGCTCCTGTGGGACGCCCTGGCCGTCCGATCCAGGTTCTAATTCATAGTTCCGCGGCGCTGGCCGCTGACTTCCGACGTTGTGTCCCTGGGACCCTAGTCCAGTTTAGGCCCCATCCTTCCTGTAGGCCGTGAACTCCACCCCGAGGGCAAGGTTGGCCCAGTGTTTTCGCACCCCAGGGCCTTGCAGCATTTACGTTTTCAAACTCGGAAGGATTTACGTGGGTCTGACCATAGTTGATGGGAATCGCGCCCTGGGCGGGTCCACCTAAGTCTCCGAGAGCTGAGCCACATCTTGCAGCTCCTCAGATTTGGGTGGCGGGCAGGAGTTGGCAGCAGGTCTCCCAGATCCCCCAAGGAAAGCACCCAGGTGCTTTCATTTAAGAGACCTGGCTTCCTAGGGCCTCCTGGGTGAAGCCTTAGGCGGCAGGGACAAGGGCAGTCCCACGTGTGTCTTTGGCGATGTCTGGACAGCTCTGTCAATGAGAGATGCTAAAGGGCATCCCTAAAGGGATGAGCATATTCTGCCTTCAGTTCCCTCCCCTGCTGCTCCTGTCTTCTAACCTCGTCTGCTGTCCCTCTTTCTCCTTGCCCCCGAGCCTGCTCACGGGGCGACACGCCCCATCATTAGTCTTAGTTGTTCCCTCTAGGGACATAACAGGGAGGGATTCCAGAGTCTCCAGCCAGCCGTCCTGGCACTGGATATAGGGGAGCCCAGGAAACTACAACTCCCAGAGGTCTCAGGGCTGCAACTTTCATCTAGCCTGGACTCTTTCCTTAGTGACAAATCGGCCGGCCAATGGCTTCAGAAGCCTCACACTGTCTCACGCTCAGAGACCAATCACGGGGTGGTTGGACGGATGTTTCCTATTTTGAAGGCGTCCACTCGGGGGAAAAATGATAATTGAAAGGAAAAATATTTCAACCCAGCTCACGGTCTAAAAGAGGAGAGAATGCTTTCTTTTCTTTAAAAAGGGGTCTATGAATTAGTTTTCCTGATGTAACTTCTAATTTTCTGTATGTCCTATCATTTGTGGGCA
>NW_016825896.1:6042-16699 GCF_001698545.2 Rhinopithecus bieti
ATGTATAACTCCCAATGCAATCCCTCCCCCCTCCCCCCTCCCCATGATAGGCCCCAGTGTGTGATGTTCCACTTCCCAAGTCCAAGTGATCTCATTGTTCAGTTCCCACCTACGAGTGAGAACATGCGGTGTTTGGTTTTCTGTTCTTGTGATATTGCAGGTGTGGGATGGACTGAAGGCAAGCCTAGCTAGTAGTATTAAATGGGAATGTTCACACAGGGCCTGCAAGCTTTGGCCTTTAGTAAAACTTATTTCTCTTCTTGCTCTGCGATGTCGCCACTTTTCCTCCCTCAGTTACCAAGCATGCTCTGTTCTTTTTTGATGGGGCAGGGAGGGGGATCCTGCAACCTAAAGTCTTTCCCTTAATCTCTGTAAGGTCTTGTGCTCGCTCCTTCTTGCCTCTCTTCCTGAGAGAGTGGTCTGTTCTCATATTTCCATTCATCTGTCTCCTCTGTTAACCACTTATCGTCTGCCTTCATCTACTGCTGTGCTGCAAAACTGCCTGCAGGTGAACTGATAACCTCCCACTTGCAGCGTGCTGCCCTTTGCCTTGGCCACCTCGCCCTACCCTCCCTTTCTCCCTCTGCCTCACGGCTGTCGGCTCCCCAGCTTCTCTTTCTGCCTGGCCACCATCTCCTCTCAGCCATCCTTCCTTTGGTAGCTTCTCTCTCCTTTCCCTTTCCCCATGTCAGTTTCACCCCAGGTGAGAGGCCTGCAGGACTCACTGGGGACCTGTGTCAAAGTCCCCAGGGCCTACTTCAAACCTTGAGACTCCTTCAGGGTGGGCTGTATGTTTTCACACAGCAACCCCGATGCTTTTCCTAGTCCTGCCAGTAGTTACGTTTCAATGAGGTGGTAGGGTATTCTTGTTTTCTAGACCAGCGTTTCTCAGCCTTGGCCCTATTGATGTTTAGAACCAGATCTTTCTTTGCTGAGGGGCTGCCTGTGCAATATAGGATGTTTAGCAGCATTTGTGGCCTTCACCCACTAGATGCCGATAGCACCTCTTTCCTCAGTTGCAACAACCAAAAATGTCTCCAGATGTTGCCTTCTGTTCCCTGTCAGGGCAACATTGCTCCCACTTGAGACCCACTGCTCTAAGACACATATAACGGGGGCATCACAATCTTTAATGCCAGCGTGCCTTGCAGAGTTATGGAGAGGGTCCAAGTGACTTATGTACATATTTACAACCCTCCTGGAATAGAGAGAGCATTTCGTGTCTTCAGAAGCACTCCATGTTCTGGAAAGGCCCTTTGAGCCAGCTGTGTGTGACATTCTCCATCTTCCCTAGGAGCCAGGAGGAACTCTCTCCCAGCCCGCCTTTGTTGAATCCATCCACACCACAGTCCACAGAGAGTCAGCCGACCACTGGTGAACCAGCCACCCCCAAAAGGCGCAAAGCTGAGCCAGAAGCATTGCAGTCTCTGAGGCGGTCCACGCGCCACAGTGCCAACAGTGACAGGCTTTCTGAGAGCAGCGCTTCACCTCAGCCCAAGCGCCGGCAGCAGGACACGTCCGCCAGCATGCCCAAGCTCTTCCTGCACCTGGAAAAGAGTAGGTTCATTCTCGGGTGCTCCAGGCCGGGGAGAGCCAGCGTGTACCTTGTGTCTAGTCAGTGCCAGGCATGGTGCTGAGGTTACGTGTTTGTGTACAGTGCGTGTGATTCCCATGTCCAAAGTGCTGTTAATGCTGCGTGCTTCCTGGAGCTGTAGAAAGTTGAAGCACCTGGCACAGATTGCAGTGCAGCTGTGGTGGAGGCAGGACTGGGCTGTTTCCTCACCCTTTCTTTTTTTGCCATCACTCTACCGATTGTGAGCAAATTGAGTTATCAGAATTCTATATATTGTGTAGCTAGGCCTAACGAAGCATTCAAAATGAGCAATTCTAATGGGTTGTTTAGCTTTTTGTTTTCTTTGTACTCTATCTCTGTAGTCTCTCCATTCTAAAGTTAATTTGGAAAGGTCTGTCCTAAAATATCAAAGTAAGAATGCTCAGATTTCCATAATCTCTTCTCACCTCCTCTTAGCCCAACTCAAACTCCATCAGATGTGCTCACCTTGATTTTCAGCTGGAATGTTTCAATGGGCAAAATAAATTAGACAAGAGTTTACTTTCTTTTGTTCCAAAATACACACAGGTTGATTTGCTGTAATATAAAACTTAGAAGTAAGCCACTGCTAATTAATCATTTTAAACTGTCAAAAACTGCGAAAACAGTTGCCATGAATCAGGTACAATTACTGTGGAAACTAACATTAGCTATCGTACACTAACCAGGCATTTTTTCCCAAATTAATTAAAATCTGGTTGTTTAGCCTGTGCTAATGAAGCGCTCTTACTAGGAGTATTCACTTTACATTGAAGATCTCATTCACAAATCAAATACAGGGTGCTCTGTGCTTATATGCTTCCACCCTTGACTGCCAACAACGTGTGAAATGGAAAATTGATGGCAGCAGGGCTGACGATGCCACCTGGTGCCTAGCGGGCTCAGTGAGTTAGGAAGTCAGCAGTAGGGGAGGCAGCTTGCATGGCTGTCCACCGGTACACTGTGTGGAGGTGGAAACAGAGCTACACCAGCAGGTGCCAAGCACCCAACTGCAGAGATGGAAGGCTAGTAGCCTTCCTTTCACAGAGCTCAGCTGCTCGCAGGCTGTGAAATCTAAGACACCTCTCATAAATAGCAAAAACACCTCCAAAGCTAAGGTCAGTGTAAAACTATTTGGAGTCAAATCCCCGTGCCCCAGTAGGCATATCTTGTGTATGACCTGTGCCCTGTTCTTTCCTCAGCATCTCCTGCTGTGCTGACTCCTTCAGGGGTCCTTCTAAGCATCATCCTGTTGGAACTCCCAAAACTGTCATCACAGTGCCATTCTGTGTGCAGGTGCCCGTTTCCTTGTGTACATCCTGTCCCTGCCATATTATAAGGTCCTGAGAGAAAGGACTGACTTGTTGATTGTGTCAGCCCGTCACAGCTCAGTTTTGGGGCATAGTTCCAGGTGTGTGAAAGTATTTGCTGATTTGAAGATTGAGAAGGCTCAGAAGGGCAGAATTGAAGAAGACATACCTTTAAGAGAAGCCCTTTGAATAATCAAGTGCTAAAACAAAATCAGGTGCTTTTTTAAAACAGCTTGATTGAGATATGATCCACATACCTTAAAATTCACACATTTAAAGTTTTTAGTGTCTCCAGACACAGTGGCTCATGCCTGTGAGACTGGGGCAGGAGGATCACTTGAGGCCAGGAGTTCAAGATCAGCCTGGGCAATATAGTGAAACCCCATCTCTTAAAGAAAAAAATAGCCAGGTGTGATGATGTGCACCTATAGTCCCAGCTACTTGGGAGGCTGCAGCTGTGGCAATGGCTGAGGCTGAAACTGGAGGATCGCTTGAGGCCCAGAGTCCAAGACTGCAGTGAGCTCTTATTGGGCCACTGCAGTCGAGCCTGGGCGACACAAAGAGACCACACTGTCTGATATATAACTAACAAAATAATTTCAGTTGGGCAAAACTAAAGAGTTGGGCAACCATCACTGAAATCAGTTTCAGACATTTTCACCCCTCCAAAAAAGAAACCCCACATCGACTAGCAGTTACTCATTTGCCTCTCCCTATGTCCCCTGACAACCATTAATCTATTTGTCTCTATAGATTTGCCAGTTTAGGGCATTTCATATAAATGGAATCATCTGTATGTAAGTGGGTAATAAGGATTGGTTGGTTGAAGATTGAAAAGGGTCAGCTGGGAAAATTTTAAAAGACAGTGTTTTAAAAGGTGCTACAAAATAAAGTGCTATCTTTTTCTGTTTCTCTTTGTATTTTTTATTTTTTTATTTGTATTTATTGATGTGAAATTCACATATAAAATTAACCATTGTAAAGTGAATAATTCAGTGGCACTTAACAGCTTTATCGACACATCCACATATACAGTTCAATCCAATAGTTTTTAGTGTATTCACAGAGTTGTGCGACCATCTGCACAGTCAATTCCAGAACATTTTTAGCACCCCCAAAAAGAAACCCCATACCCAGTAGCAATCACTCCCCACTTCCCCTGCTGCAAGCTCCTGGCAACCACTAAGCTGCTTTCGGTCTCTCTGGATTTGCCTACCCCGGGTATTTCATATAAATGGAAACATAGTATGTGGCCCTTTGTGATTGGCTCCATTCACTCAGTCTAGTCTTTTAAGGTACATCCACATTGTAGCATGTGTCAGTGCTTTATTCCTTATTTTTTTAACCAAATAAAATTCAGGTGCTGTTATAAAAGGAAAGTCTTATTGTTAAAGGTTGGTACTTTCTGAGAACCAAGTTTAGATTTCTGTTCTGCAGTTTTTAACAGTCTTGAGGCAGTCTTTAATTCAGTTGCTGTGTGAATAATTTCATGTTTTTCTTTGGAAGAAACACCTGTGCATAGCAGATCATCTTCACCTATTCCTCTGACTCCTAGCAAGGAAGGGAGTGCTGTGTTTGCTGGCTTTGAAGGGAGAAGAACTAATGAAATAAATGAGGTAAAGAATGTTTGATGTTTGTTCCCAATGGTTCCTTCATTTGTGATTACTTTGATTCTGTAGGTGGAAGTCAAGGTTCTTGAAGCATCATGTTGCTATTACTGTAAACATTAACAAAATTGTACGTAAGGTTATGCTTAACACTGTGGGTTTTGGTTTCTAAAGTGAGAAAATTATTAGGATTTCAGCCCTACACTGACAATTATCTTTTAAATAAGTGCAATTATTGAAATGCCAGTATTTTACTTTATAGAACAGATGTCAACACACCTTTTCCACAGAGGGCCAGAGGGTAAAAACTTTAGGCTATTTGTGGGCCATATGGTGTCTGTCAAGATTACTTAACTCCAAAAGTAGCCACAGATAGTATGTAAATAAAATGAGTGTGCTATATTCCAATAAAACTTGATTTATGGACACTGAAATTTGACTAGCTTTTAATTTTCATGTGTTTGAAAATTTTGTTTGTTTGTTTTTCAATCATTTAAAAATATAACATCCACTCTTAGCTTGTGGGCAATATAGAAACAGGCAATAGTTGGGTGGGATGTGACCAGCAGGCTGTAGTTTTCTGACTCCAACTTTAAATACCTGATTCCCCTCCATCATTAACAGTAATACCAATAGCCGTCCCTTCAGGGATGTGCTCTAGGCCACCACTGTGCCAGACACTTGAACCCAATTACTTTGAATTCTTGAGATCAGCCTTGCCACCAGATTTCCACTTGATAGATGGGAAAACTTTTCATTTTAAAACTATTTTTAAGGCCCATTAGGTGATCTGTAGGTGGTGAGTTTGTCAGGGATTCTAAAGATGTCTCAGTCTATCAGCAAATTCTGTGAAAGTCTCCTAGGAGGTGAGATTTCCTTTTTTTTTTTTTTTTNCCACCTCCTGGGCTCAAGCGATCCTCCTGCCTCAGCCTCCCGAGTAACTGAAACTATAGGCTCATGACACTATGGCCTGGCTAATTTTTGCATTTTTTTGTAGAGACTAGGTTTTGTCGTGTTGCCCAGGCTGGTCACCAACGCCTGAGCTCAGGTGATCCTCCCACCTCTGCCTCCCAGAGTGCTGGGATTATAGGCATGAGCCACTGTGCCCAACCTAGGCAAACAGCACTTGATAATGGGAAGAGAGGTCACAAAACTCTCTTCCAGATGATAACTATCTTCAGTAGTGTGTACCCTAAGGTCTCTCCAGAGACTGCTCAACTCTGCTGTTCCAGCAGCAAAGCCATAAACAAAGGGACGTGGCTCTGCCTTAAACAAAGGGGTATGGCTCTGTGTGCTGCCCCCTCAATTCATTCATGGACACTGAGAATTTAATGTCATATGATTTTCACATATCACGAAATATTATTCATATGATTTTTTTTCCCCAACCATTTTGAACATATGAACATTGGGCTGGACTTGGCTCAGGGACTACAGTTGGCTGACCCCATAGAGAATCTAGAAAGCCTAATTTGTGTTATGATGATTGTTGAGGGTAGGTTAGGAAATCCCTAGTTCAAGCAGTCTCTGACACGCCCATTTTTCAGGTAAGAATGCACTACGAATTTTATTATTGAAGGGAAATTGTGAATTTAAGGGGCATCTGAGTTGTCAAGGGCCATTCCCACTCTGGTCTGCAGTGTGAATGCGCCATCTAGTGGTTATAGGTACAGCTGCAACTTATAGTTTAAAAGTGCTTTCTGGGAAATGGTTGGGGTTCAGGCGACTCTCACAAGGACTCATGAGACCTTCGTGGATTCCCACCTTCTTACGTACCTCTACCACCGTGTTTTTTTTTTTTTTTTTTTTTTATTTTGAGACGGAGTCTGGCTCTATCGCCCAGGCTGGAGTTCTGTGGCCGGATCTCAGCTCACTGCAAGCTCCGCCTCCCGGGTTTTACGCCATTCTCCTGCCTCAGCCTCCCGAGTAGCTGGGACTACAGGCGCCCGCCACCTCGCCCGGCTAGTTTTTTGTATTTTTTAGTAGAGACGGAGTTTCACCGTGTTAGCCAGGATGGTCTCTATCTCCTGACCTCGTGATCCGCCCGTCTCGGCCTCCCAAAGTGCTGGGATTACAGGCTTGAGCCACCGCGCCCGGCCACCACCGTGTTTTTTGACCAGGGCTCTTTCTCTCAGTACCAGTCACTGCTCCACAGTACTAGGGGCTGGTCTGGGCCAGCACATGCCAGTAAAGACCCATCGATGGGTCCCATACATACCCCATTGGGAATTCCCCCGACTAGAAACCTACTGTTTTCCCCCCGGAAAATACGTCTTCATAAATAGAAGGTTATAAACTGCCTTGAAACACAGAATTGAGTGAGTGAGGTAGAGCCAGATGACCTGCTTTTGTACATGCCAAGTGCTGTTCATGCCTTTGAGATTGGAGAGTCCTGTATGTTTCCTTTGAGTCACTTTCAGAACGGTTCCAGAGCTTCAGCTGTGTGCACTGGGCAGGTGCCGGGATGCTGTAAAGATGCTGGAACGATCCCTTCCCTCAGTGCTCTACAGTGCAGAAGTGGGCGCTGCTGGTGGAGACCTAGGCGAGAATCTAGGCCTGGCTGGGCAGGGGCCGAAGTGAAGCTAGGCCTTTGTCCTGGATCCTTCAGGGCCACCTTGGTGCTTATTAGCTTCTGGCAGTTTCATGTTGTTAAACTGACTATATCAGCATTTCTGAGTTTGTGGGGGCACCTGTCTGCTTTGTCTGCTGGAGGGCTTTCTCCAGTCTGACTGTTTCCATATTGAATATGACGTCCGAAAAGCCAAAGTAGCAGCTGAGTAGAGTAGACTCTGGTTCTATAATTTGCTGAAGTACTTTTACGGAAATTCATCAGAGAGTTTTGAAATGCAACTCTCCCTTTAACAAAAGCCCCAAGTCCACCCACAGTTCAGAAATTCAGAATGAAGACAAATCAGTTATCAGGTTTGAAGTCTATTTCAGTTGATTCAAGGGATTAAAAAATTCAAATTCGTTTCCATAATGAATCTAACAGCCAGAAATTAAGGAATCTTGAAACAACAGTAATACTATTCAGAACATCTACGGATTACCTTTTAATGCTTCATTCTCTCTCTAGTGCAACAGGATTTTCTTTTTTCTGGGTGGTGGGGGAAAGGAGGGGCGGAGTTTCACTCGTCACCCAGGCTGGAGTGCAGTGGCACAACCTTGGCTCACTTAACCTCTGCCTCCCCAGTTCCAATGATTCTCCTGCCTCAGCCTCCCAAGTAGCTGGGATTACAGGTGTCCACCACCACACCTGGCTAATTTTTTGTATTTTTAGTAGAGGTGAGGTTTCAATGTATTGGCTAGGCTGGTCTCAAACTCCTGACCTCAGGTGATCCACCCATCTTGGCCTCCCAAAGTGCTGGGATTACAGGTGTGAGCCACCGCGCCTGGCCATGCAGCAGGATTTTCAATAAAGTGGCTAAAGAACCCAAACAGAATTATTTATAGGGAATAACTGTTGCGAGTTAAGAAATTAAAGACTTTCTTAATCTATTTTAAGTGTTTTGCCTTTCATCTTTGTTTTTTATAAGCTTGTGTTTATTTTGATACAATGGCTTATTTTTTCCCCTCTACGTACAATTTACTATCATAATTGTTAGGTGGTTGGAAGTGTTTCCATTAAGAGTTAGAAAACAATTCAATTCGTGCTTTTCCAGGTCCTTTCCTGGAAGCTTGTGCCTGACAATTACCCGCCAGGTGACCAGCCGCCTCCACCCTCTTACATTTATGGGGCACAACATTTGTTGCGATTGTTTGGTAAGAATCCTGGTTCCTGCTTTCTTTCCATTTTTCATTTTGCATTCTCTTGTTAGCTTTCTGTACACCTTGTGGTTTGGGCTATAATTGTCTAAGAAATTTGGGGATCTAAGAAAAATCAAAGGTAACCTATCAAAGAAAAGGCACTGAATGACTCTTAAATTTCGTAAAAATTATGTTTGTAATATTTGTACTGCTACACTATCTTTGTTCAGTAAGAGTTTGGGGTTTTGTTTGATAATGTGGATGTTAATTTCAGTTTCAATAGAGATAAGGAGGGGCCCAGACCTTCCCTGAGTGAATCCTATGCATTGTCAGATTCTGCTAATTGTAAATGGTTTTACCTTTATTTTTAATGCAGTGAAACTTCCGGAAATCCTTGGAAAGATGTCCTTTTCTGAGAAGAATCTGAAGGCTTTATTGAAGCACTTTGATCTCTTTTGAGGTATTTTATTACTTTGTCAAAATTTGCATCTGTTGCCATATATGTGGCTTCTCTGAACTTCTCTTTAGCACATGGGGAAGTCAGCTCTGTGGTATTTTAAATAGTGGAAGTATTACCTAAGTATGGTTGGTTCTAACCGTAATGGGAATTAGGAGTGGGTTTTTTTGGTATTTCTTTTTTCCATAATTTCTCTGGTTTCTGAGTTAGGGGCTTTCATTGTACAGAGGTGAAGTTTTTTTGTCTCACTAGAAGAATTTAATTCAAAAACCTTATACATAGAAAATAAATTTTCTAAAGTAGAAGTGATTGAGATTGATGATAATTTAGTTTTACATTTTTTTATTCAACAGTACCTCAAGCATTGGACTTTCCTTTGTTGCATGTACATAAACTAACGTAAATAGTAGCATGTATTGGTTGGATTTTGATGTTTAGAATTAAGAGAAAAGACCCCTCGTCTGTGTTGTCATGTATGAATTCAGACAAAGGTATTGTTTCCTGCAGCTGACAAAGCCAGTCATTTTTTTTATCTAATAGGATCATTTGACCTGAGGCTCTGCTGTGTCCTCTCCCTTCCAGATGACGCCTATGGACCACTTCCTCTCCTTGGCCTTCAAGGCTAGTCATTCCCCTGCCTCACCCAGCTCATCCTAGCTACCTGACTTTGTTTCTTCCTTCTCTTTAAGGAGCATCTCTTCCTTGTATCCAGGCCCCACCCTGACTCATCAAAGTAGGATTTACCACAGAGTGGAGAGCATCCCAGCCAGGGAAATTGCCTTGTGGTTTTAAGAGATCCTTTCATGTAGGCATTTTGAATAAAGTGTCCATGAGTGAAATTAGACTTTACAACATTCTCTTGGAAACAAGTTTCCAAAATACCCTCTTCCCTCCCGGCCTCTTCCTCAACAAAACCCACAACTCTGTTTGGCATAAAATTTTATAAACTGAAATCAAATAGTGCCAAGAAAATATGAAGAGTCAGCTGCAGGATAGCATAGGAAATCCTGCTTATTTTGATGCATGCCTAATACAAAATAGAAATTAGAATTTTAGGAAGTAACTTAGGAGGATTTATTAATAAACCTAGTAAGAGGTTTTAAAAATGCATTCGAAGATAACAACCAGAATCAGTGGACTAAATGATCATAAAAAGAGTACACTCATAGAAGAAAATGAGTTAGCTATCCAGTGAGTTTTGACTCAATTTATGCTAAAGAAGGTTTGTACATTTTTAGGAATTTGGGCAGGTGGGAGTCACTAGGAAGCAAGCATAAGGCTAATGTGCTTATTAGTGAATAATGCACATGTGAAAATGTCTTAGCCCTCCATGGCAAAATCAGTTGAATTTTGAGTCAAGATATCATCTGTGTATTGCAGACTCTTGAATGACCAGCACATTTTTTAACATCCGTCTTCATACATATGAGTCTTTTCTATGTCTTGGTACTGTCAGCTAGAACTGTAACATCTTTTGGCATGGCAAATTAGGACACCAAATGCCATTACTAGTTGTTCTGTTCAATTTTTGTATGACTTTGCTGATATAAATGATGTACATTTCTCAAGTGAGATTTATTGTTTATAATCGTTTTTTATTTTTTATTTTATTTGCTTCTTTTTTTTTTTGGAGACGGAGTCTTACTCTGTCACCCAGGCTGGAGTGCAGTGGCATGATCGCGGCTCATTGCAAGCTCCAACTCCCAGGTTCATGAGATTCTCCTGCGTCAGCCTCCCAAGTAGCTGGGACTACAGCACCCACCACCACGCCTGGCTAATTTTTTGTGTTTTTAGTAAAGATGGAGTTTCACTGTGTTAGCTAGCGTGTTCTTGATCTCCTGACCTTGTGACTGCCCGCCTCGGCCTCCCAAAGTGCTGGGATTACAGGTGTGAGCCACCGTGCCCAGCCTATAATCTGTTTTTTTTTTTTTTTTTTTTTTTTTTT